>NW_022437092.1:236257-252377 GCF_009761245.1 Sapajus apella
TTTTTTTTTTTTTTTTTTTTTTTTTTTTTTTTTGATACGGAGTTTCCCTCGTTACCCAGGCTGGAGTGCAATGGCGCGATCTCGGCTCACCGCAACCTCCGCCTCCTGGGTTCAGGCAATTCTCCTGCCTCAGCCTCCTGAGTAGCTGGGATTACAGGCACGCACCACCATGCCCAGCTAATTTTTTGTATTTTTAGTAGAGACAGGATTTCACCATGTTGACCAGGATGGTCTCAATCTCTTGACCTCGTGATCCACCCGCCTCGGCCTCCCACAGTGCTGGGATTACAGGCTTGAGCCACCGCGCCCGATCTCTGTATGTCAATCTTTTGAGAAATGTGTTCTCAGATCTTTTGTCTATTTTAAAATCAGATTTAGATTTTTTTTTTTCCTACAGAGCTCCTTATATGTCCTGGTTATTAATCCCTTGTGAGATGGATAGTTTACAAATATTTTTCCCATTCTGTGGGTTGTCTCTTCACTTTGTTGATTGTTTCCTTTGCTGTGCAAAAGGTGTTTACCTTGATATGATCCCCTTTGCCCATTTTTGCTTTGGTTGCCTGTACTTGCGGGGTATCGCTCAAGAAATCTTTGCCCAGTCCCAATGTCCTGGAGAGTTTCTCCAATGTTTTCTTTTAGTATGTTCATAGTGTGAGGTCTTATATTTAAGTCTTCAATGCATTTTGATTTGATGTTTATATATGGTGAGAGATAGGGGTCTAGTTTCATTCTTTTGCATCTGGATATCCAGTTTTCCTAGCAGTGTTTGTTGAAGAGACTGTCTCTTCTCCAATGTATGTTCTTGGCACCTTTGTCAAAAATGAGTTCATTGTAGATGTATAAACCTGTCTTTGAGTTCTGTATTCTGTTTCACTGATCTATGTGTCTTTTATTTATTTATTTGAGATGGAGTCTCGCTCTGTGCAGGCTGGAGTGCAGTGATGCAATCTCGGCTCACTGCAACCTCTGCCTCCTGGGTTCAAGCAGTTCTCTGCCTCAGCCTCCTGAGTAGCTAGGACTACAGGCGCATGCTACCAGGCCCAGCTAATTTTTTGTATTTTTAGTAGAGACAGGGTTTCACCATGTTAACCAGGATGCCTCGATCTCCTGACCTCCTGATCCGCTCGCCTCTCCCAAAGTGCTGGGATTACAGGTGTGAGCCACTGCATGTTTTTATGGCAGTATCATGCTGTTTGGGTTACTATAGCTATGTAGTATAATTTAAAGTCAGGTAATACGATTCCTCCAGTTTTGTTCTTGTTGCCTAGGCTATTCTGGGTTATTTATTTTTCCATATAAATTTTAGAATTTTTTTTCTATTTCTGTGAAGAACATGATTGGAATTTTGACTGGGATTGCATTAAATCTGTGGCTTGCTTTGTGGAGTATGGACAGTTTAACAATATTAATTCTTCCAATCCATAAACATCTGTTTTTTTGTGTTCTCTTCAATTTCTCGCATTAATGTGTCACAGTTTTTATTGTAGAGATCTTTCACTTCTTTGGTTAATTCTTAGGTATCTAATTTTATTTGAAGCTGTAGTAAATATCATTTCTTTCTTGATTTCCTTTTCAGATTGTTCATTGTTGACATATAAAAAATGTTGATTTTTTATCCTGCAACTTTACTGGATTTATTTCTCACTTCTAATACTTTTTTTGGTGGAGTTTCTAGGTTTTTCCAGGTATAAGATCATATTATATGCAAACAATAATAATTTGACTTCTTCCTTTCCAATATGGATGCCCTCTTTTTTTTTTTTCATCTGATTGCTCGGGCTGGGACTTCCAGTACTATGCTGAATAACAGTGGTCATTCTTGTTGTGTTCCAGAACTTACAGGAAAAGCTTTCAGTTTTTTCCCATTCATTATCATACTAGCTGTGGGTCTGCTATATATGGTTTTTATTATATTAAGGTATGCTTCTTCTATACGCAGTTTTTTTTTTAGGGTTTTTATCATGAAGGGATATTAAATATTGTCAAAAGCTTCTACAGTATATATTGAAATGATCATATGGTTTTTACCCTTTATTCTGTTGATATGACATATCACACTGATCGATTTGCATATATTGAACCATCCTTGCATCCCAGGGATAAATCCCACTTGATCATGATGAATGATCTTTTTGGTGTATTGTTAAATTCAGTTTGCTAGTATTTAGTTGAGGATTTTTGTATCAATATTCATCAGTGACACTGGCAGATAGTTTTCTTTTTCTGACATGTTTGTCTGTTTTGGTGTCAAGGTAATACTGGCCTTGTAGAATGAGTTTGGAAGTATTGCCTCCTCCTCTGTCTTTTCGAATAGTTTGAGTAGGACTGGTATTAGTTTTTTTTAAATGTTGGTAGAATTCAGCAGTGAAGCCATTGGGTCCCAGGGTTTTCGTTGCTGGGAGACTTTTTATAATGGCTTTGATCTCATTATTAGTTATTGGTCTGTTCAGGCTGGTCTCAAACTCCTGACTTGTGATCTGTTTTTTGTTTGTTTGTTTTTTGAGATGGAGTCTTGCTCTGTCACCTAGACTGGAGTGTAGTGGCACAATTTCAGGTCTCTGCTGCAACCTCTGCCTCCAGGGTTCAAACAATTCTCCTGCCTCAGCCTCCCGAGTAGCTAGGACTACAGGCACCTGCCACCATGCCTGGCTAATTTTTGTATTTTTAGTAGAGACACAGTTTCACCATATTGGGCAGGCTGGTCTCCTGACTTTGTGATCTGCCTGCTTCAGCCTCCCAAAGTGCTGGGATTAAAGGCATGAGCCACTGCACATGGTCATTGTTTTTATTACTGTGTTTCTGTAGTTAATGTTATGGTCAGTGTCAATCCTCTGTTTTCCTCTACAATATTGTGTTGACTATTCTGGGTTTTACCATATAAACTTAGAATCAATGTACTGATATGTACAAAATGATTAACTATGGATTAGAGACAACTGTCATCTTATCAATGTCAAATCTTACTATCCGTGAATATAAATATCCCTCCACTTATTTGAATCTTTTTTTTTTTTTGGAGACAGGCTCTCACTCACTCTGTCACCCAAGCTGGAATGCACTGGTGTTATCATGACTCAATGCAGCCTTGAATTCCTTGGCTCAAGCAATCCTCCCACCTCAGCCTTCTGAGTACCTGAGGCTACAGGTGTGCACCACCAGGTCTGGCTAACCTTAAAAATTTTGGTAGAGATGAGATCCCACTACATTGCCCAGGCTGGTCTCCAACTCCTGGGCTCAAGTGATTCTCTCACCTCAGCCTCCCAAAGTGTTGGGATTACAGGTATGAGTCATTGTGCCCAGCTCTACTTATTTGGGCCTTATTTGATATTTTTCATCAGACTTTTGTAGCTTTCCTCATATAATCATGTACATAACTTGTTAGATTTATAGCAAAGTATTTCTTTTTCCCCCCATCCTTGGTGCTTTTACACCAAGGATGTATTTTTGTACAATATCATGGGGCCAGAGACTCCTCAGAGTTTTCAAATTCCAATTGTGCATTGCTGGTATGTAGGAAAACAATTGTTGTTTCCAAATTTCCCTGTTATATTGAGATTCCTCTGATTGTTTATTAGTTGCAGGAGTGTTTCTTTTTCTTTCTTTTTTTTTTTTTTTTTTTGGTCAATTTTTCGGGATTTTCTTCTCTTTTCTTTTTTTTGAGACAGATTTTGCTCTTGTTGCCCAGGCTGGAGTGCAATGACACAATCTCAGCTCTCCCCAACCTCTGCCTCCTGGGTTCAAGCGGTTCACCTGCCTCAGCGTCCCAAATAGCTGGGATTACAGGCATGCACCACCACGTCTGGCTAATATTGTATTTTTAGAAGAGACAAGGTTTGTCCACATTGGTCAGGCTGGTCTCAAACTCCCGACCTCAGGTGATCCATTCGCCTCAGCCTCCCAAAGTGCTGGAATTACAGGTGTGAGCCACCCTGCCCAGCCAATTCTTTGCGATTTTCTACTTAGAAATAGTGTCACCTGCAGACAAGTACAGTTTTATTTCTTCCCTCCCAGTCTCAATACCTTCTATTTACTTTTCTTGTTTTATTCCATTAGTGAGGACATCTAGGATGACGATGAATAGCAGTGGTGAGAGGAGGCATCCTTACCTTGTTCCTGATTTTAGTGGGAAAGCATCTAGATATCAAAATGATGTATGATTTTACCTTTAGCTTCTTTTTAGAGGTTCTTTATCAAGTGGGAGAAATTTGCTTCTATCTGCTATTAGATTTGTGGACCTGAGCATGCCACCTAACCATTGCTTTTCTCTTTCTGTTAAAAAAAAAAAAATCCCTCAAAATTCATATAAAGTTGCAAGTTTCAGGTTGGTTGGCTCTGACTGATCAACTGTATTACGGACCATCTGTGTGATTATGGGGAAAAGTTCAAGACACCAGCAACCTACATTGGATGGGACCACCTCTGACTCCAGGGATTGACACTCAGGTCATTTTGTCTAAGACCCTGGTGGGGACCAACAGCCTTATGATCTCAAGATTATCCCTTTGCCATGCTGGTAAGCAGCAGTACTACAGAAAACAACTTAGGCCCCTTGGCTACTTGTTTTGCTTTGAGAGAACAGTTGAGTTACATCTTCTCATCCTTTGGAAAGGACGAATGCACGTTCGTTTCTTTCCTCATCAGTGCCTGACCATGGGGTACCATGGATGTGCATTTTGATACCTTTGGGGGTCCAAGAGAATATACATGGAACAAGAGAAGCAAGAGGATAGGAAACCAGCAAGGGCACTACCCTTACCAATGCAACAACTCTTCTTAAGCAACTGAGGTGTCATGCTTAATTATCCCGAAGGTGGAGGTCTCTTTCCTTTCTGCAGAGTTCACAGAGAACCATCTCTGGGTCTCACCTGGTGGTGTACAATCATGAACAATATCTCCTGGGCTACTCCAAGAATCCAGTGATGGAGACCAAGCTAGAGGAAGTAACCACAGAGCTCTAGCCTGACCCTTGGTAATCAGGACTGAAGTGTTGACTGCTTAAGGTGCTATATTGTCACTGCTTTTACAGGCAGGTGATGCAGACTCTGCCTGCCAAACGTAGGCCAAATCTGAGGACAAGTATGCTGGTGGTGCATAGTCAATTAACAATTGTGGTTTATGGGGTGAGAATGTTTTTGGTTGGGAAGAGATGACAACACCTAATAAAGACCAAAAAGTGCTGTGCAGGCCAAAGTGCAAACCAACCAGCAAGTGGTGGTTCTGTTCCAAATGGCCTTCCCTGTATCATGGAACCAATTAGTTAACCAAAAGTGGCTAAAGTAGAGAAGATGGCCTCAGTTATGGTTGGTCTGTCTTCTTTGTGATACCAGCTGTTTCAATAGCCTCCCACTCACCCCACTGGTGAGAGGGGAATTAGCACCCTAGGGCTATTTAGATAGCCCAACACATGATATCCATCACTGGACAAATCCAATTGACAGCAGTTTGTTAGTCATATATATTCACAGCCCAGATGAGGAGGGTGCCATAAATCATGCAGATCCACAAAGAAAATGCATTTGGGAGCAGAGGGCCCAAACATGGCTGTGGGAACCAGGCTTTGTAGTTTCAAAAGGGTAAGGTGCTCCTTGGTTCCCCTGAGAGGATGTGATTCGCTCCTTTGAATAATGTGTGGGTTAGCAGGGATCTGAAACCCTATACAAGAGACAAAGACTATATAACTATGCTTTAATAGTATAAAACTATATTATATAGTATAATAGTAATTATATATTTTAGTTATACATAACATATACCAGTTATGTATAATATCTACAATTATATAACATTTTGCAATATATTACATACTATATACACAAATATATCTACAAATATACATGTAAACACACTATAGCCTATACTAGATAATGCTGTACTATATAGCAGAAAATGGTCCACAAATATCTCTTCTGAATATAGCTGCAAAGGCCCAACAAAATGCCAGCAAATTGAATCTAGCAATATATAAAAAGACCTATTCAACATGACCAAGTTGGACTGAACTCAGAAAAGCAATGTTGGTTTCACATACAAATATGTACTAATATACCATATTAACAGAATAAGGGCTCTATTATCATAGGTTCACCCCAAAAGGTGCAGGAAATGACTTTTTTTTTTTTTAGACAGGGTCTTGTTCTGTCACCCAGACTGGAGTACGGTAGTATAATCATAGCTCACTGCAACCTTGAACTCCTGAGCTCAAGTGAGCCTCCCACCTCAGCCTCCCAAGTAGCTAGGCTACAGGCATGCACCACAACACTCAGCTAATTTTTTTTTTTTTTTGAGATGGAGTCTCACTCTGTTGCCAGGCTGAAGTACAGTAGCTTGATCTTGGCTTACGGTAGCCTCCAACTCCCTGGTTCAAGCAATTCTCCTGCCTCAGCCTCTGGAGTAGCTGGGATTATAGGCATGCAGCACCATGCCCAGCTAATTTTTGTATTTTTAGTAGAGACAGGGTTTCCCCATGTTGGCCAGGATGGTGTTGATCTCCTGACCTCATGATCCACCCACCTAGGCCTCCCAAAGTGCTGATATTACAGGCGTGAGCCACCGTACCCAGCCTACTCAACTAATCTTTAAATTTTTTGTAGATGAGGTCTTGCTATATTGCCCAGGCTGATCTGAAACTCCTGGCCTCAAGTGATCCTCCTGCCTCAGCCTCCCAAGGTGTTGGAATTATAGGCGTGGCTCATGCCTGGCCAGATAATGAATATGACAAAGGTCAACACCACATTACAATGAAAACACTCAATAGAGTACAAATAGGAAGGAACTTTCTCAACCTGCTATAAGGCAGCTATGAGAAACTCATAGCTAAAATCATACTTGATGGTGAAAGATTGAATGCTTTTTATCTTAGATCAGGAACAAAACAAGAGTGTCTGCTTTCATCACTTCTATTTAACATGTTAAAGAAGGTGATACCAGGGCAATTAGGTAAGATAATGAAATGAAAGCACTCCAGATATTAAAGGGCATACATACATAACTCCCCAGACAGATATACAAGATCACCAGACTTAGGGCCGGGCGTGGTGGCTCACACCTGTAATCTCAGCACTTTGGGAGGCCAAGGCAGGTGGATCACGAGGTCAAGAAATCAAGACCATCCTGGTCAACATGGTGAAACCCCGTCTCTACTAAAAATACAAAACATTAGCTGGGCATGGTGGCGCATGCCTGTAATCCCAGCTACTCAGGAGGCTGAGGCAGGAGAATTGCCTGAACCCAGGAGGTGGAGGTTGCGGTGAGCTGAGATCACACCATTGCACTCCAGCCTGGGTAACAAGAGTGAAACTCCATCTCAAAAAAAAAAAAAAAAAATCACCAGACTTTATCACCACACATACAGGTGGACAAACCCAGACACAGACACACAAACTTACAAACCCTCAATGATTAAAGACCCAGAGACACCAACAGCCCAAGCCCTCTGCAATGTTCCCCAGCTTGCTTTCCCTCCTGAGGACTAACCACCATCTGACACATCATGTAATTTTGTTTGTATCTCACTTCTTGTCTCCTAGAATGTCAGCTTCAAGGAAACACTATTAGCTCAGGTTTGCTCACTATGAAACCTACAAAAGAACTTGTTACATACAAGAGTTTAATACACATTGAATTGCTGGAGATCTCTGACTCTCTCTCTCTCTCTCTCTCTCTCTGTCACACACACACACATACACACACACACACACACACACACACACACACAGCCTCATTATAGGGCTACATCCACTTGCTCTTAAGAGTGAATTGTTCTCACCTCCATCCCATGTGGCAGAAAAAGTATATAAGCATTGCAAAACAAATTTTAAAATAAGTTTTAAAATATAAATATTGTGTAAGTATATAATTATACAAACCTTGCAATGTTCTTCTAAGTTTAAAGTTCTTGGCTGGGCATGGTGGCTCACGCCTGTAATCCCAGCATTTTAGGAGGCTGAGGCAGATGGATCACTTGAGCTCAAGAGTTTGAGACCAGCCTGGGCAACATGGCAAAACCCCATCTCTACAAAAAAAAGAACAAAAAAAAGTCAGGTGTGCTGGAGTGCACCTGTGGTCCCAGCTATTTGGGAGGCTGAAGTGGGAGGATCGCTTGAGCCCAGGAGTGGAGGTTGCAATTGAGCCAAGATTGCACTACTGTATTCCAGCCTGGGTGACAGAGCAAGACCCTGTCTCAACAACAACAAAAACTTTTTGGGTAGTGCCCAGTACAGGTGGTGGCACACATTAGGACTTCAAAGCCCAGAGAGTCCATGATTCTGAGTTGCATGAGTTTGGGTAAGACCCTGTGCTCCGTGCTTAACTTTCTGCATTTGTAAGATGGGAGAAGTGATTGGTTGGGCAATCAAATGAGATACTCATCATTATGAAATCACAGTGCTAAGTGCTAACGTAAGTTATCACTGAAAAAATGGACAAAGATTTTGTTTTCTTTGGTCAAATTTAGTAAGACACAAATATTTTACTTTTTCTCCCTCGTCCCGAACATATGAATACCAAATTGAGATCTGGGGGCTTTCTGGATCATTGAAACAAAAAGATTCAAACTACTCCTCTTATAAGGCATTAAATTTTTCCTTATATGATGACACCAGATATTCTTCCTTTCCACTAAATTAGGCTGTTAAGCAAAATTATTCCCTGTCTGCAACTCACCTCCATTATTCCTTGAAAATTGCCTTCAGATCCACAGATCTTTTGGGTGGTACATATTGGGTCTCTCAGTCTGCACAACAGCAAAATGATCATGCCAAATATCCAAGGCAATTTAAGAATCTTTAAATGACATTAAACAGACACGTAAACATCACCAACACCTGTGGCCCAAATCAATAGGAAATCTCAAATCCAAAATACTCATGTCCAAACTCATGATTACACTTCACATGTCTCAAAATTTTTATCCATTATAAAAATAAAGATGAACCATATCTATGCCTTTGTTTATGGGGAATCCTTACTGTTCATCCCAGGGATGTAGGACTGTATTGTTGCCCAGTATACATCAAACCTGAGCAGCTCCTGAGTGTTTAAGATAAGTTAGATAATGGAAACAGAAATGATCAATGACAACATTCTCACTCATGGAGGTCCCTCCCTACCTTCCAAAGCTAAGGTTTCAAACCAACACAACCATAGCTTCTCTATTATAATCTCACAAGTTGGTTGTTATTTCATTTCCTTCAAAGATCTTTTTTTTTTTTTTTTTTTTTTTTTTTTTTGAGATGGAGTCTCTCTCGCTCTGTCACCCAGGCTGGAGTGCAATGGCACAATCTCTGCTCACTGCAACCCCTGCTTCCCGGGATCAAGTGATTCTCCTGCCTAAGCCTCCCGAGTAGTTGGGATTACAGGCACCCACCACCATGCCCAGCTAATTTTTGTATTTTTAGTAGAGACATAGTTTCGCATGTTGGTCAGGCTGGTCTCGACCTCCTGATCTCAAGTGATCTGCCCATCTCAGCTTTCCAAAGTGCTGGGATTACAGGTGTGAACCACCGCGCCCAGCCCTTCCTTCAAAGATCTTAAATGCATCTTAAAAACGAAACCCTTACCTTTTGTTAACCGTCTCTCTTTTCCCATAACTATAAGCATCAGAAAGGCAAGAACTTGTTTCATGTTTCTATATCTGTAGCCTAGAATCTTTATCATTTGTGCTGAACTGTCCATGTTTTGATACTACAATGCCAGGTCTATGAGAGCTGTTAAAAAAAATTAGCATGAAGAGCAAGATGGCTTGATTTAACAGTGATTCTGTCTTTGCACCTTGCTAGGTTTGTGGTCTCTGAAAACATCTACACTTAACAGGACTCTGCTAGTACACAAAGGAGGAAAAGAAAGTACTATATAGTTTGCTAAAGACTAAGTGAACTTACATATTTTAACTGAGATATTTTGTGGAAAACATTCACCAATACACCATAAGAAATATTTCTATGCTTAGATAATAAGAAAGGTTAAGACCAATTCCACAGGACTAGGATCTGACCTCACACTCAGGTAAAGCCAAGTCTTATCCTGTTGAAAAGAAAAATGTCATACTTCCTTCATCAGACAAAGCTATTCAGCAACCATGATGGATCAAAACAAAAACAAGGGCATTCTGTAACCATGTCTCGAAAAACGATAAAAGAGAACAGAGTTGAAGCCATTAAAATGACCAAAATTGCCCTCTACTCACTAATCCAAGTGAGTGGTTTCCTGGGAATTAGGTTTAGCTCTACTTCATTCTTCCTGCCTCTATATAAGAATTATGATTACCAGTGATACAATTAAGTTCACCTCACAGCATACAACACACAGAAGTGTCTCAGTTTGGGGATTAGCAATCAAGTCACCTAACAAAAATCCAAATCCAAAAAGAAGTCCTTTTAAGCACCCTCTTTTTTTTTTTTTTTTTTTCTTGAGATGGAGTCTTGCTCTGTCACCCGGGCTGGAGTGCAGTGGTGTGACCTTGGCTCACAGCAACCTCTGCCTCCAGAGTTCAAGCAATTCTCCGGCTCAGCCTCCTGAGTAGCTGGGATTATAGGAGCACACCACCATGCCAAGCTAATTTTTGTACTTTTAGTAGAGACAGGGTTTTACCATGTTGGTCAGGCTGGTCTGAAACTCCTGACCTCATGATCTGCCCACTTAGGCCTCCTAAAGTGCTGGGATTACAGGCATGAGCCACCATGCCCAGCCATCACTCCTCTCCTGACTACAGGTGTGATCCCAGTGATCTTTGGAAAAAAGGCACTGAAACAACCATGATTTAAGTTTTTGGTATTATTAATGCATGAGAAATTGGTTTTGTGGGAAAAAGTAATAACTATATTAAGAATAAAAAATTAAAAATTCCTAGCCAGGGGCAGTGGCTAACACCTATAATCCCAGCACTCTGGGAGGCCAAGGCAGGTGGATCACAAGGTCAAGAGATCAACATCATCCTGGTCAACATGGTGAAACCCCATCTCTACTAAAAATATAAAAATTAGCTGGATATGGTGGCACATGCCTGTAGTCCCAGCTACTTGGGAAGCTGAGGCAGGAGAATCACTTGAACCCAAGAGGCAGAGGTTACAGTGAGCTGAGATTGTACTACTGCACTCTAGCCTGGTGACAGAGTAAGACTCTTGTCTCATAAAAATTTTTTTTAATTCCTAAGGATGCACTGGTACAGTGGCGAAAAATAAAAAATAAAAAATAAATTCCTAAGGAAAATACTTGACCTTATATGCAAATAATATTGACTCAGAATATATGAGGATTCACTTAATAAACTTAAAAACTTAATCTGAAAATCTATAATGGCAATGGAATATTTTAATATATCTTTGTACAAAGTGAAAGAGACAACAATTGATAGCATACAAGTTATTTTAAAACAGTTAATAAAATATTTCTAAGAAATATCTATGGAAGCTTTTGTTCAATAAAAACGGACATAGTTTTTAATCACATTCAATGAAACAAAACTGAAAGTATAATGAGATTACATTCACCTGTAATAAAACACTGACAATTCGGAAGGTGCTTATTCTTGCGCTGTAGGACTGGGTAAGTCCATTCACTGCACAGTGCAGTAGAGGGACAAACACCCAAGCAGTTCTTCTTGACTGCATCATTGTAGTTGTCATGGTGGAATCAGAAACACAGTCACTGGTACTGTTAACAAAACATGGTGTTTACGTAAATAATACCTTCGATAAATTCAACCTAGAGATGAGGTGAGTCAGAGCATCAGAGAATATTCCCAACCTTAAGAGTCTTTAAATAGTTGCCTGGTGGACACATTAGAGTTTCTAGGAAAATCTAAACTGCAGTGCATATCTGATAACTTTTGGAGGCATTCTGTGGAAAACCATATCTTTGAAAATATGGCAGTTGGGGCCAGGCACAGTGGCTCACGCCTGTAATCCCAGCCTTTTAGGAGGCGAAGGTGGGCGGATCACGAGGTCAGGAGTTTGAGACCAGCCAGGCCAACATGGTGAAACCCTGTATTTACTAAATACAAAAAAATTTAGCTGGGCGTGGTGGCAGGTGCCTATAATCCCAGCTACTTGGAAGGAGGCAGGACAATTGCTTGAACCTGGGAGGCAGAGGTTGCAGTGAGCCAAGATCGTGCCACTGCACCCCGGCCTAGGCAACAGAGCAAGACTCCATCTCAGAAAAAAAAAAGAAAGAAAGAAAGAAAGAAAATACGGCAGTCAAGCAGTTAGTGGTGGTTCTAAGAATACTCTCAATTAGCAGGGCAAAGGATCAGGAAAATGTGGTGGAAGCAGGTGTCCCTGAAGCTCCCATGCATCCATCTGTCTCCACATACAGTGGCTATAAAACCTGACTAATGCTTTCTTTACTTCTGCCTTCCATATCTCCTGCAAGTAGGCTATTAGTGAATTATACCGTGGAGCCATAAAAGGAAATAGAAAACATAGGTCAAAACATTACCCATGTTAACACAATCTAGGACAGCCATTTCCAGCTATAGGTTATATGGTTCCATCTCAGGTCTATCTTATTACTGCAAAGTCTATTATCCAAATCACAGCTAGAAGGAATTACAAATAGCAAAGAACAGAAGATGAAAATAATAATTCCAATGAGAGTCTACTATATGATAAATTTTGCATACTCAAAAATTTATTATGATTGTTTCTTATCATGAAAAAATAGAAAAAAGGATACTCTGCCCTCCTCTAAAAAAGCTTCATTTGGTCAGGAAAAAAGATGAAATACATATAATGATATCTAGTACCTGCCACATAAGGCCAGTAGGAAATCCTAAAGATTACCAAATTGTTATTTTTTGATGGCCCCTTACAGCACAACTAAAAATATATATATAAAAATCTACTAGCTTATTACAAATACACTTCAATTCACTCATGAATCTAACAGACTTCAATATGGAAAGACAAAATTTCAGCAACTCATTTAATGAAAAAATACTATCAATACAACCGTTTAAGAAGAGCTTACAGAATTATCTCATCTCAATGTTCTTTTGTGAAAGCAATAAATAGAAATCCATAGTTCAGAGATCCACTTTCAGAATGAGTAACTGATAATACATTTATAAGTTTTATACCATTTCTGTCGTGTGAATTTTCTAGAACAATATACATGAATTAATTTGTATCAGGCTTTCCCATATTGTCTACATTTACATAATACCTCCCTATTGGGAGTTTCAATATGAGTTTGAAGTTTCACACATAAGGGAGTATTCACATGAGCATTTGTTAAAATTGAAAACATTGTTATTTCTCACTTTTATAGGATTTCTATCCAGTCTGCATTCTCACATATAAGTATGTGGGTCAACTGAAGGCTTTCTCATAATGCCTATATTCAAGAAGTCACTTTCCAGTACAAGTTTGTTCATGGTTTCCAAGTAAACTGAGACAAAGGTTTTCCACATCCTTTACATTTATAGGCTTTTCCAGGTTCTTTACATTTTTAGGTTATAAATTCTTTACGTTTATAGGGCATATGAAAATTCCTTACATTTCATATGCCTTCTCGTGGTCCTCAAATAGTCATATGACCATTGAAGGCTTTTCCACACTGCCTACATTCGCAGGGTTTTCTGTCCAGTATGAATGCTTCCCCATATTCACACCTAGAGAATTGAAGATATTCCCATGTCTTACATTCATTCATAGGGTTTCTCTGAAATATGAATAATTTCATGTCTTCAAAAGGAAATGGGGGCTGGGGGCGGTGGCTCACATCTGTAATCCCAACACTTTGGGAAGACGAGGTGGGTGGATCATCTGAGGTCAGGAGTTCGAGACCAGCCTGGCCAATGTGGCGAAACCCCATCTCTATTAAAAATACAAAAATCAGCTGGGCATGGTGGTTCACACCTGTAGTCCCAGCTACTCAGGAGGCTGAAGCAGGAGAATCGCCTGAACCCAGGAGGCAGAGGTTGCAGTATGCTGAGATCACACTACTGCACTCCATCAGGGCACCAGAGTGAGACTTCATCTCAACAACAAAAAGGAAATGGGACAACTGAAAACTTTGCCACACTGCTTACATACATAGGCTTACTCTCCAGTATGAACTCTTTCATGTACTCGAAAGGAACGGGAACACTTGAAGGCTTTACCACATTGTTGACATGCATAGGGTTTCTCTCCAGTGTGAGTTCGTTCATGGATTCTAAAGGAACGCGAGCAACTGAAGGCTTTATCACACTGTTTACATTCATAAGGTTTCACTCCAGTGTGTGTCCTTTCATGCATTCGAACAGAGCTAGAGCAACTGAAGGCCTTACCACATTGTTTACACTCATAAGGTTTCTCTCCAGTGTGAGTCCTTTCATGTATTCTAATGGAACTGGAACAACTAAATGCCTTACCACACTGTTTACATTCATAGGGTTTCTCTCCAGTGTGAGTCCTTTCATGCATTCTAAAGGAACTGGAACAACTGAAGGCTTTACCGCACTGTTTACATTCATACGGTTTCTCTCCAGTGTGAGTCCTTTCATGCATCCGAAAGGAACTGGAAAAACTAAAGGCTTTACCACACTGTTTACATTCATAGGGTTTCTCTCCAGTGTGAATTCTTTCATGCATTCGAAAAGAACTGGAACAACTGAAGGCTTTACCACATTGCTTACATTCATAGGGTTTCTCTCCAGTGTGAGTCCTTTCATGTATTCGAACAGAACTGGAACAGCTGAAGGCTTTACCACATTGTTTACATTCATGGGGTTTCTCTCCAGTGTGAGTCCTTTCATGCATTCTAAAGGAACTGGAACAACTGAAGGCTTTACCACACTGTTTACATTCATAGGGTTTCTCTCCAGTGTGAGTTCGTTCATGGATTTGAAATGAACTAGGACAATCAAAGGCTTTTCCACATTCCTTACATTTATAAGGTCCATTTCCAGTGTGCATTATCATATGTCTTCGATAGCTTGGAAGAGAAATGAATGCTTTCCCACATTCTTTACAATCATAGGGTTTCTCTCCTGTATGAATTCTTTCATGTTTTCGAAAGGAACTAGGAAAACTGAAGGCTTTGCCACATTTTTTACATTTATAGGGTTTTTCTCCAGTGTGAATCCTTTCATGACTTCGAAAGGATGTGGGACAACTAAGAGCTTTACCACATTGCTTACATTGATAGGGTTTTTCCCCAGTGTGAGTCCTTTCATGTATTTGAAAAGTCTGGTAATATCTGAAAGCTTTTCCACATTGTTTACATTCATAGGGTTTCTCTCCCGAGTGAGTTCTTTCATGGTTTCGAAATGAACTGGGATGACTGAAAGTTTTCCCACATTCTTTACACTTATAGGGTTTCTCTCCTGTGTGCATTCTCATGTGTCCTCGAAAGGTTGTGTGATAAATGAAGGCTTTCCCACATTCCTTACATTCATAAGGTTTCTCTCCAGTATGAGTTCTTTCATGTATTTGAAAGGAACTGGGCCAACTGAAAGCCTTGCCACACTGCTTACATTTATAGGGTTTCTCTCCGGTGTGAGTTCTTTCATGTATTCGAAATGAACTTCGAAAGCTGAATCTTTTCCCACATTCCTTACATTCATATGATTTCTCTCCATATTTTTGATACTCATATGATCTATGTTCACTGTGAGATCTCATGTGCCTATTAAGAGATGAATGACACATATAGTCTTTTCCACACACACTGCATTCATATGGTTTTACTCTAGTAAAAGTTTTCCTGTTTGTTTTAGGATTTGGAGTCTGACTGATGGCTTCTCCAAGCTGATTACCTTCTTTGCTTTCACAGAGCCTCTCTACCATATGACTTCTATAAAAAAATAAGCACACAATTAGGGTCTTTTTAAAAATAATAATTTTATAATCATGATTTCACCATCATTAATAGGTAGTAGAATTATACTTTGTCATTTTTTTTTTTAAAGATGAGGTTTCACCATGATGGCCAGGCTGGTTTTGAACTCATGACCTCAGGTGATCCACCCACCTCAGCCTCCCAAAGTGCTAGGATTATAGGCGTGAGCCACCATGCCCAACTTACTTTTGCCATTTTCAGGGGAGTGTATGTAATGAATGTTCAGAAAGAGTACTTGACCAGAGCTATTATCAAAACAATAAAACTCATAATACAGAGTTACTTTTTTTTTTTTTTTTTT
>NW_022437092.1:252477-253051 GCF_009761245.1 Sapajus apella
CCTGGGTTCAGGCAATTCTCCTGCCTCAGCCTCCTGAGTAGCTGGGATTACAGGCACGCACCACCATGCCCAGCTAATTTTTTGTATTTTTAGTAGAGACAGGGTTTCACCATGTTGACCAGGATGGTCTCAATCTCTTGACCTCGTGATCCACCCGCCTCGGCCTCCCAAAGTGCTGGGATTACAGGCTTGAGCCACCGCGCCCGGCCTATACAGAGTTACTTTTTTTGAGACAGAGTCTTGCTCTGTTGCCCAGGCTGGAGTGCAGTGGTGCAATCTTGGCTCAATGCAACCTCTGCCTCCTGGGTTCAAGCAATTCTTCTGCTTCAGCCTCATGAGTAGCTGGGATTACAGGTACCCACCACCAAACCTGGCTAATTTTGGGGTTTTTAGTAGAGAAGGGGTTTTGCCATGTTGGCCAGACCGGCCTTGAACTCCTGATCTCAGGTAATCCGCCCATCTCAGCCTCCCACAGTGCTGAGATTACAGGCATGACCCACCATGCCTAGCCAAAATTCATAATATAGAGTTTCTTAATATTGTTTCCAAGTGAACTATTTTCAAATACTGAACA
>NW_022437092.1:253451-304205 GCF_009761245.1 Sapajus apella
CCTGGGTTCAGGCAATTCTCCTGCCTCAGCCTCCTGAGTAGCTGGGATTACAGGCACGCACCACCATGCCCAGCTAATTTTTTGTATTTTTAGTAGAGACAGGGTTTCACCATGTTGACCAGGATGGTCTCAATCTCTTGACCTCGTGATCCACCCGCCTCGGCCTCCCAAAGTGCTGGGATTACAGGCTTGAGCCACCGCGCCCGGCCTATACAGAGTTACTTTTTTTGAGACAGAGTCTTGCTCTGTTGCCCAGGCTGGAGTGCAGTGGTGCAATCTTGGCTCAATGCAACCTCTGCCTCCTGGGTTCAAGCAATTCTTCTGCTTCAGCCTCATGAGTAGCTGGGATTACAGGTACCCACCACCAAACCTGGCTAATTTTTGGGTTTTTAGTAGAGAAGGGGTTTTGCCATGTTGGCCAGACCGGCCTTGAACTCCTGATCTCAGGTAATCCGCCCATCTCAGCCTCCCACAGTGCTGAGATTACAGGCATGACCCACCATGCCTAGCCAAAATTCATAATATAGAGTTTCTTAATATTGTTTCCAAGTGAACTATTTTCAAATACTGAACATCTGTGCCATTTTTAAGAGAACTTTCTTGGCAAAAATTTTCTAAAAATAAATAAATATAAAATGGGGCTTGTTTCAATTACTTTTTTTTTGAGACAGAGTCTTGCTCTGTCGCCCAGGCTAGAGTGCAGTGGCGTGATCTCAGCTCCTACAACCTCCACCTTCCAGGTTCAAGCGATTCTCCTACCTCAGTCTCCTGAGTAGCTGGGATTACAGGCGCCCACCACTGTGCCTGGCTAATTTTTGCATTTTGTTTTTCTTTTTTTTTTTTGAGACGGAGTTTCACTCATGTTACCCAGGCTGGAGTGCAATGGCGCGATCTCGGCTCACCGCAACCTCTGCCTCCTGGGTTCAGGCAATTCTCCTGCCTCAGCCTCCTGAGTAGCTGGGATTATAGGCACGCACTACCATGCCCAGCTAATTTTTTGTATTTTTAGTAGAGATGGGGTTTCACCATGTTGACCAGGATGGTCTCGATCTCTTGATCTCGTGATCCACCCGCCTCGGCCTCCCAAAGTGCTGGGATTACAGGCTTGAGCCACCGCGCCCGGCCCAATTTTTGCATTTTTAGTAGAGACACGGTTTCACCATCTTGGCCAGGCTGGTCTTGAACTCCTGACCTTGTGATCCATCCACCTTGGCCTACCAAAGTGTTGGGATTACAGGCGCAAGCCACTGTGCCTGGCTCAATTACTCATTTTAAAAACTTAATGACATGCTAAGAGTCTCTCATGGAACAGTATTTTCTTTTGTAAGTACAACTCACCTTAGCTTTCTCCCATGGTCTCTGTGATCTTCAATGTTCTTATCCTCCCAGTTTTCCCCTAAAATTCAGGCCCAGAAAAAATCATTAAAACTATTAGAAATTAAAGAAAAATTATTAGATTCTAAATCTAGGATGAGCTGTTATCCTGTATGATTTATTTACCAACGTATTCCCTTTTAACATTCTAAATCTTGGAACCTTGTTGATGAGCAAGAAACACTTGTTCTCTAATTAACTAGGTGAGGGAATAATTTCATTCTTACCTATAGAGGCCAAGTTAACAAAGGTTTCTTGCATCACATCTCTGTAGAGTTTCTTCTGAGAGGGACCCAGCAAAGCCCACTCCTCCTGGGTGAAGTTCACAGCCACATCCTCAAAGACCACTGAGTCCTGAAACATCTCACATGTATAGAGGAGGATGGGTGAGACTGACAGCACTGGGGATATATACTCAGTTTATAAAAAGTTCATATTTAATTCCCTTTCTCCATTTATCCTGTAACTTTGTCATCAGAACTCAAATTTCTGTCCATTCTTACCTCATAAATTTAACACTGCCATGAATACTTGGGAATTATTTCTACATTTTTACTGTGATTATTTCAAGTCTATGCTCTGCAATGACAGGATACACAGCACCTTGGAGATATGCTATACAAACAAAGCAAATATTTCCAGTTTAAAACCAACAACTCCTTGTAGGAAAAATACTTTTTATCTCCTGCCCTATTATGTACCCTATCACTCAGCATCCCATGAAACACAGGGTCAAATCTGTATGAGATTTTAAAGAATAAGTATATGCTGAAGAACTGCACATTTTTTCTTCTATCCCCACTATTACACTGAGAAGCCAGAGGGCATACACAACTTGTAACAACATCCTGCTGACCATGCTGTCCTCAAGTACTGCAGACCATTAAACTGGTCAAATCCAACTGGTTGAGTGAAAATATTCTTTTAGTGAAATTTTAACTTGTGTAATACTTATCATGTACCCAGTATTTCTTTTTTCTCCCTGTCCCATGTTAGATGTTAGAGCACAGGCAGGAGGAAGAAGGCATGCCAACTTAGATCTTCATAAATATTAAATCTTTAAAAAATCTCTATACTCATGGGATGCAACCATTGCTAACTCACATAGGATGGAGATGGTAAGATGCCAAAACAGCTCTTTCCCTCGGAAACCTAACAGTGTAATCTGAGATTTGCTGACCTTGAGTAACAGGTTAACAGTTGGCAATTTGCAAGGGAGTTCACTGATATCCACAATGGTTTCATACTGAATTTGCTAAGGATTACAAACTTCAAAGGTTCAGCAGTGCTGTCCTCCAAAAGGATATGAAATTCCCTTTCTCCAATTTCAGGAAGAAGTGATTCTCAAACAGCTACTCTAGAGACCAGTCATCCTTCCAACTTCTCTCATTTTAAGCTCTCATGAGGGGCACGGTGGCATGAGATCCTGACACCAAAGCATAGAAATCCCTCAGTGGCATAATTCCCCTAAATCTTGGCCTATGAAAAAGATAATTAACCTACTGATGTCCACATGCAGGGGACAGAAAAAATGCTCCCAAACAGCAATTCTGACACCAGAATTTACCTATTAGGTAAAGTAACAGAATATCCACAGCTTTCTTGTTGATGGGTCAAGGGAGTAAAATAAGCTCATCAGGGGAGCCCTAATTGCTCCTTGCACAGTGTTTCTGTGGCATTTGTTCAAAGAAATTCCTACTACCTAGCGTGCAGAAGATAAGTAGTCTTACTTTACTAATGTTAACCTGAGACTACTTATCCTTAAATGCCTAAGGGTATATACTCAATTCATAAAAAGTTCACATATGATTCTGTGGTCTCCAAACATTTGTTGTCCTTCACCCATATCTGGGAAGTAAGAATTTGGGAGGGACACCACCAACCTAAGTGATAAGAGTGGTTTAGTGTGCCTAAATGGTTATGGAATCAACAGAGTATATACTGAACTGCTTTCTTCTTTCTTAGAGTCTGGACTTTTTCACATGCTAGGCAGAGGTTGTCTACTTGATCTGCCCCCGAAAGGCACTCTGAGCACTGGGTCTCTAATGAGCTTCCCTAGTAGACAATATATCATATCACAACTTGTTGCTTGGGGAATTGTGCCCATTCCATGTGATTACATGAGGAAAGAACATTTAAAGGCTTGCATCTGCTTTCCTCCACACCAACTATGACTAAATAAGACTAATGAAGGATATTTAATAATCCTAATAAAAAATGTTGTTGGGTAATGTCAAAGCAGAATGAAATAATGTAAAAGTTGGTACATGCTCTTAGAACAAACTCAGTGTCGCCAAGATGCCACTGTTCCCAAATGTTATCTTTGTAAAACTCTACAAATCCCTGAAACAGCCTTATTAGGAGTCAAGAAAAACTGCTTTTCAAAACCTAAGAGGAATAATAAATGTCAAACAATGGGTGAAGTCTTTTGAATAACAAAAATACTTGCCTAGTATGTATCAAGGATTTTCAAACTATAATACTCCAAACAGCAAGACACTAGCAGAGAGATAAATAGAACAAGGGAGGGGAAAAGAGTCTTCAATGAACTGACATTTATAAGGAAAATTGATTAATGATAGATCAAGCATTGTAGGGTAGTGGAGGAGATCACTAACACTTTAATACATGTAGAAGGGACAAACTGTTATCTAATTGTAAAAATGCATTGCATCAGCTCTATTCCATAGACAATAATCAATTTATATAGATTTAAATGTGAAGGATATAATTAAAACTCTCTTAAAAGTCACAGGTAATTTTTTTTTGAGATGGGGTCCTGCTCTGTTGCACAGGCTGGAGTGCAGTGGTGTGATCTTAGCTCACTGCAACCTCCGCCTCTTGGGTTCAAGCAACTCTCCTCCCTCAACCTCCTGAGTAGCTGGGACTACAGGCGCGTACCACCACGCCTGGCTAATTTTTTGTATTTTTAGTAAAGATGAGGTTTCACCATGTTAGCCAGGATGATGCAATGAGCTCTCATTGCACCACTGCACATCAGCCTGGGTAACAGAGTGAGACTGTCAATAAGTAAATAAAATAGCCAAATAAATAAAAAGTGAACACATGATTTAAAAATGAGAAAATAATGAGAACACATTTAACAGAGGATGACACACCATATATGAAAAAAGGTCTGGCTGGGCACGGTGGCTCACGCTTGTAATCCCAGAACTCTGGGAGGCCAGAGTGGGCAGATCACTCGAGGTCAGAAGTTTGAGACCAGCCTGGCCAAGATGGTAAATGCTGTCTCTACAAAAATTAGCCAGGTGTGGTGGCATGGGCCTATAATCCTAGCTACTCAGGTGGCCGAGACACGAGAATTGCTTAGGCCTGGGAGACAGATGTCACTGTGAGCCAAGATCACGCCACTGCACTCCAGCCTAGGTGACAGAGTGAGACTGTCTCAAAACAACAACAACAACAACAACAACAACAGGAAAAGGTCCATCTCTCTCCTTGATATAGCCAAATGAAATACCAAATAAATAGATCCAATTTCTTACATATTAGAAGGACAAAAATCAGTCAATTAGACACTCCCAAGTATTGGTGACCACTGCTAATAAAGAAATAGTTACACGCGAATGGAAGGTCAATTGATATACTCCACTGCTATTTCCTGTAAATTTGAACTTGACCATAATCTATAGCACAGTGATTTTTCTCCAACATCCAGAAAAGTTACCGTGTATTTGTACTTAGAGATAGATACCAAAATGAAAGGACCGGTATTTTTCACAAGAGCAAAAAATCAACTTGAAAAATGCCCAAACACCACCATCATTGGATTGGATAAAATTGGATTTCTTCAGCCTCAGTCACTATCGTGTGAAACACAGAGGCAAAGGAACCACTCAAAAACCTTTCATTGTTAATTCCATTAATATTCATTTATTCAAATACGGCTCAACTAAAAGAATATCACATAGTGAAAAAGAATAAAAGAAAAAGGTATAGGCCGGGCGCGGTGGCTCAAGCCTGTAATCCCAGCACTTTGGGAGGCCGAGGCGGGTGGATCACGAGGTCAAGAGATCAAGACTATCCTGGTCAACACGGTGAAACCCCGTCTCTACTAAAACTACAAAAAAAAATTAGCTGGGCATGGTGGCGCGTGCCTGTAATCTCAGTTACTCTACTCAGGAGGCTGAGGCAGGATAATTGCCTGAACCCAGGAGGCGGAGGTTGCGGTGAGCCGAGATTGCGCCATTGCACTCCAGCCTGGGTAACATGAGTGAAACTCCGTCAAAAAAAAAAAAAAAGAAAGAAAAAGGTATAAAGAATAATCAAATAATCAAGACTGGCCATCTATGAAGCAAGACAGAGATAAGCCAGAGGAAATCATCAAGAGACTAATGACTGACCAAGGCTCACCTATCAATTTATATTTTTAAATCATTTATTGAGGTAATGATTGACATAAAAAAGCTGTACATATTTAATGTATACAACTCAATGAGTTTGGGGTAAGTATACACCTATGAAACCATCAGTATCATAAGGACATAGACATATCCATCACAAAGGTTTCTTTCCCCTTCATTATTATTACCATTTGTGTGTCTCTCCATGCGTTAAGAATACAACATAATATCTATTTTAGAAATTTTAGGGCCAGGCACAGTGGCTCACACCTGTAATCCCAGAACTTTGGGAAGCCAAGGTGAGAGGATCACTTGACACCAGGAGTTCATGACCAGCATAGGCAACATAGTAAGACCACATCTCTAGAAAAAAATATAAAAATCTTAGCTGGGTGTGGTGGCATTCACCTGTAGTCCCAGCTCCTTAAGAGGCTGGGACAGGATTGCTTGAGCCCAGGAGTTTTAGGCTGCAGTGAACCATGATTGTACCACTGCACTCCAGCCTGGATAACGGAGCAAGATCCATCTCCAAAATGAACAAAATTGTAAAAAAAAATTTAAAGGAATGTTTAACTATAAAATAGTTGTGTTATTAGCTATAGGTACTATGCCATGTAGTATATCTTCAAAGCTCATTTATCTGCATAACTGCAGCTTTGTACCCTTGAACTTCACCTCCCCATTTCCCCCTTCCCCTGAAAATTACCATTCTACTCTCTGCTCCTATGAGTTTATTTCAGATTACATATATAAGTGAGATCACAGATTATGTACCTTTCTGTTTGGCTTATTTCACTGAGCATAATGTCCCCAAGTCTATCCATGGTGTTGTTAATGGCAGGATTTCCTATTATTTTTTTCTGAGACAGAGTCTTGCTCTGTAGCCCAGGCTGGAGTGCAGCGGCACCATCCTGGCTCACTGCAACCTCCGCCTCCCAGGTTCAAGCAATTCTCCTGCCTCAGCCTCCTGAGTAGCTAGGACTACAGGCACGCCACCACCACACCCAACTAATTTTTGTATTTTTAGTAGAGACAGGGTTTTACCATGTTGGCCAGGCTGATCTTGAACTCCTGACCTCGTGACCTATCCACCTTGGTCTCCCAAAGTGCTATAATTACACGCATTAGCCACCACGCCTGGACCAGGATTTCCTTTTTTAAAGGCTAAATCATATTTTATGTATTCATCATACTGTATCCATTCATCTGTTGACAGATATGTACGTTGTTTACATATCTTGGCTGTTATGAAAAATGCTGTAATGAACATGGGAGTGCACATATCTCTTCAAGATCTTGATTTAATTCCTTCAGCTAAATACGGAGAAGCAGAGTGCTGGATCATATGGCAGTTCTTTTTCTAATTTTTTGATAAACCTCCATGCTATTATCCATAATGGCTGTATCAATTTAAATTTAAACTTCTACCAACAGTATACCAAGGTTTCCTTTCTCCAAATCATTACCAACACCTGTAAGACTATATGTCTTAGCAGAAACTAAGATGTCAACATGGTGGGACAATACAATTCAAAGTATTAGGCTAATTAGCAACGTAAAAACATACGAAAGTATAAAATTCCTGAGTAAAGGCAAAAGTATAGTCAAATCCAGAATACTCTAATACATAATGCTGGTACAAACATCACTTTAAACTCTAGTATAAAAGATGAAAGTATTTAAAGTGACTATAGCTACCATAACTTGTAAAATGGACACTGAATATTAAAAAGATATAAATCCTGGCCAGGTGCAGGGGCTCACACCTGTAATCCCAGCACTATGGGAAGCTGAGTCAGGCAGATCACCTGAGGTCAGGAGTTCAAGACCAATGTGGTGAAACCCTGTTTCTACTAAAAATGCAAAAATTAGCCAGGTGTAGCGGCAGGTGCCTGTAGTGCCAGCTACTTGGGAGGCTGAGGCAGGAAAATCGTTTGAACTTGGGACTCAGGGGTTGCAATGAGCCAAGATCATACCACTGCACTCTAGCCTGGGCAACTAAGTGAGACTCTGTCTAAAAAAAAAAAAAAAAAAAAGAATCTAAGCATCTACATTAAGAAAGCAAGAAAATATGAGCAAATTAAACCCAAAGTAAGCTCAAACAGAAGAAACAGTAAAAAGAGAAATTAAACAAAACCAAAGATGTTTATTTGAAAAGATCAATATATTTGATAAACATATGGTCAAGCTAACAGAAAAACAGAGACAAAGAACAGAAATTACTAACACCACAAATGTAAGTGGGAAAAACAAAAATGAAAAAGCTACTGGCAAAATCCAACATGCATTTATGAGAAGAAACGGGACAGAGAGACTTTCCTCTTTCTGAGAAGTGGTATTTTTTTTTTCTTGGCCAACTTTCTCATTTGTCCTCTAAAGAAGCGGTATTTTTAAGAAACCTGCAGCTAATATCATATTTAATAATGAGAAACTAGGCTGGGCGTAGTGGCTTACGCCTGTAATCCAAGCACTTTGAAGGCCAAGGCGGGCGGATCACCTGAGGTCGGGAGTTCAAGACCAGCCTGAACAACGTGGTGAAACCCTGTCTTTAAAAAAAAAAAAAATGAGAAACTAGATGCTTTCCCGGTAAGATGAGGAACTGGGCAAAGATGTCCTTACCACTCCTACTAAACAGATTATACTCAAAGTGTAACTAATGATGGAAGAGAAGGGCAGGGGAGGAGAATTGGGGAGGGAAGGGGAGGGGAGAAGAAAAGGTATACAGATTGGCAAGGAAGAAATATCACTGTCTTTGTCACATAAGACATGACTGCCTAAGTAGAAAATCTCAAAGAATCCACAACAAACTCCTCAAACTAGGGGGAAAGGAAGCATAGCAAAGTTGAAGGATATAATCTTAATATAGAAAAGTCAATTGCTTTCTTACAGATTCACCATTATAGTATAGAGTCAATCAGTCATCTAATTTTCAACAAAGGACCAATGGCAATTCAACGAAAAAAGCCTTTTTCAACAAACTGTTGGAAAAACTGAACATCCACATGCAAAACACAATGAAAAAACATGAACCTAAAAACAGATGCTACACCTTAAACAAAAACTGGCTCAAAATGGATCATAAATCTAAATGTAAAATGTAGGCCAGGAGCAGTGGCTCATGCCTGTAATCCCAGCACTCTGGGAGGCCATGGCAGGAGGACGGCTTGAAGCCAGGAGTTTGAGACCAGCCTGGGCAACTAAATGGGACCCCATCTCTACCAAAAATACAAAAATTAGCCAGGCATGGTGGTACACGCTTGTAGTCCCAACTACTCAGGAGGCTGAAAAGGGAGAATTGCTTGAGCCCAGGAAGCTGAGGCTGCAGTGAGCCAAGATGGTACCGCTGCACTGCAGCCTGAGCAACAGAGGGAGACCTTGTCTCAAAAAAAAAAAAAAAAAAGTAAAATTATAGGATACCTAAAAAATAAGGAAGAAAATGTAGGTGATCCTGGGTTTGGTGATAAATTTTTAGATACAAGCAAAATCCATAAAAAATAAATCAATAAGTTTGACTTCATTAAAATGAAAAAGTTCCTCCTCTATGAAACCTCTGTGTATAGAGAATGAAAAAACTCTAGAGTCTTTTGTGGTGGGGTACCCATTCAAGGTGGGCCAATTTGCTAGTAACAGCATAAACGGGCTTAAGTAAAATTTATAAACAAGGAATATGTTGCCTCCAGAACATAAAAAGAACCTAGAAGATGCTGCGGGTAGTCAGAGGGACAACAGATATTTCATAGTGGTGTCAGGATGGAGCAGTCCTCCATTCACCAAATGGTTTTTAGGAATTTAACCAAAACATAGAAGTCTCTTATTTTATATGTGGGGCAATTTGAGCACTTGGTTGTTTGGTAAAATCCAACATGCATTTATAAGAAATGGGACATATCTATGATAAGAAATAGAGCTTTTGTAAGCTCTTTTTTTTTTTTTCAGCATTTCTGTATCCTGAATGAATGTCAAAAGAGTGTCCTCAGACAAGACTGTCATTAATGTAATATCATATGTGTGCTCCTGAAGAAAGGTGGATACAATTCAGATTCTGCCTCCAAAGACTGCGTATGATGGCAAGGCTATTAAGGTTCTCTTGGGAAACCAGGTAAAGGTGTATAATCAGCCTTTAGAGGTAAAACTGCAAACTACAGCTAAGTGGCTGTTGAAATAAGCACTAAACAGAACAGATGTATACAAATCTGTGAGAGTATTTACCAGTTGGATGGTGTCAATAATTCCTACTCTGGGTATTGGTATAGGGGCTTAATGGGTGGTACCACAGCATTAAGGTTGTTGTAATCCACTGTGGGTTGCCATTCATTCTTTCCAAGTTTAAGAAAGGCCAAACTCGACTGCTAAAATGAGAAGCACTGGGAATAATCACTTCCTCACTAAATAGGTTTTATATAATACTTTTCAATCCTTCAAGGCCCTGTTAGCCACAGTAACTAATTTAACTGGGGAGTAAGTTCCATAGGGTCTCATTCTGTCAAGCCAATTTGTAAGTGCCAAAGATTTAATTTAAATTTCATTTATGACTCACTGGTTTAGAGTTTACCTGTTCACTATGGGATATTTTAGGACACTGGGTGCTATGACCATGGGGAATTTAGGTAAAGTTATGATGGCTAAGATGAGGCCTACTTATTTGTCCTCTATGTTATATTCAGTACTCCCTTACAATTATCAGGTGACAACCTGCTTAAATTTAAGTGAGTCTCCCAGGTATAACCATAATTTGAGCCTTAGTATTGGTTAATCCTATAGTGTGTCACTTAATACATTATACAAGATGTTAAAATTAATACAGAGCTTATGATTTAGAGCCTCCTTTATCTTTTTTGTTGTCGAAATTCCTTTACTCTATTTGGAATTTCCAACTGGGTCAAATTGTGGACCTCTTTTTCAGCATTTCTTTTTTTTTTTTTTTTTTTTTTTTTTGAGACGGAGTTTCGCTCTTGTTACCCAGGCTGGAGTGCAATGGCGCGATCTCGGCTCACCGCAACCTCCGCCTCCTGGGTTCAGGCAATTCTCCTGCCTCAGCCTCCTGAGTAGCTGGGATTACAGGCACACGCCACCATGCCCAGCTGAATTTTTGTATTTTTAGTAGAGACGGGGTTTCACCATGTTGACCAGGATGGTCTCGATCTCTTGACCTCGTGATCCACCTGCCTCGGCCTCCCAAAGTGCTGGGATTACAGGCGTGAGCCACCGCGCCCGGCCTTCAGCATTTCTTTTATTCCCTTCCTTCTTAACATGTTTGTTTTTTTTTCCCCCAGATATATTTTGACAACAAAATCCTCTCTAGAGGGGAGGGGTGTTATTTTCCCTCCAGAGAGCCACCGATCACTATTATCAGGCTTAGGGGACTGTCCCTCATGGTTGCTTTATAGAGTTTAAGGAGCTGGACCTTAAGCTGGCTTTGAATGAACCCTATGCAATGCTGCAGAGAAACCAAATCCTGAGGGTAAGCATCCTTGCTGCAATAGAAGAAGTGGCAGCAACAGCAGCAGCACTTAAGGGTCCTTGTGAGCCCTGTGCTGCTAGGAGTGTGGACTTGGCCCACCATCTAACAAAGGCCCTTCCTCACTCTCTTTTATCTCTTTTTAAAAAATGACTGCTCTGGGGCGAGGCGTGGTGGCTCACACCTATAATCCCAGCACTTCGGGAGGCTGAGGCGGGTGGATCATGAGGTCAAGAGATCATCCTGGCCAACATGGTGAAACCCCAACTTTACTAAGAATACAAAAATTAGCTGGTCGTGGTGGTGTGCGCCTGTAGTCCCAGCTACTCAGGAGGCTGAAGCAGGAGAATTAAACCCGAGAGGCAGAGGTTGCAGTGAGCCGAGACTGCGCCACTGCACTCCAGCCTGCCGCCTGGCGACAGTGCAAGACTCTGTCTCAAAAAAAAAGATTGCTCTGGCAGGTGGTCGTTCCCATTAGTACCTTGTATACCACATCAGCAGCAGTCACAGCTTCACTCTAAAACACACAGATAAGTCCAGGCCAAGACACACTACCCAGGACCACTTTAAGGAGTATCTCAATCTCATATTCTTCTTCCTAAAAGCCAAGGAATTAAATCAAAACTGCCAACTTCAGTTGGCTAAACATAGAACCCAGACTTGGCAGGGCCCAACATGCAACACAGAGTAGCACAACTCAAAGTACTAGCTTCCCAGAAAGCAGCAACTCAAAGTGCATGCTGGCCATCAGGCAGCAGAGCAGTTAGCAATTCAGTGCAAGAGAAGACAGACTCATGAGGTGACTGTCAATGTCTTAACACCATGCTCGTACCAATTACTATGTTGTTCCAATGTTGACACTAATAACAGTGTGGAGAACAGACACCAAAAGAGTATCAAAAGACTTACTACTGTGATCACTGAGGTCTTGGGGAAAGCAGGGCAGGCTGCTCAAGCAGGTGTGACATAGCTTCAGAGAGCAAAGAAAGCCTCCTGTCCTGGGTTTTTATTGTACTTTGTTGGTGGGGCTACAAGAGAGTTCCTGCTCACCGGCAGGAGCTTCTGTGGTTTGAATTTCCTGCTCCCAGACTTTTTCAGCCTGTCCAGGTGTGCAGCACAAGGAGAAGAGGGAAAGGTGAGGCTTATGATCTCCACAGACAAAATCAAACTATGTGGAGTTCAACTACTCATTACAGAACCAACGTGAGTATGAAAAACATGCATTAGTAATTGTTTCTTTTTATAAAAAGAAACACTGACAGGATGCTCAGGAAATAATCAAAAGGCCAGGCACGGTAGTTTATATCTATAATACCAGCACTTTGACAGGCTGAGGAAGGAGGATTGCCTGAGCCTAAGAGTTCAAGACTAGCCTGGGCAACATAGTAAGATCCCCCATCTCTACAAAAAATTAAACAATTATCTTGGAGTGGCAGCACACACCTGTAGTCCCAGCTACTCAAGAGGCTGAGGTGGGAAGATCCCTTGAGCCCAGGAGGTTGACACTGCAATGAGCTATGATCCTACCACTGCATTCCAGCCTGGGCAACAGAGCAAGATCCCATCTCAAAAAAAAAAAAAAAAAAAAAGAAATTATCAAAAGTGGGTGTGGGTATTTGGGGGTGGCTGGAGCAAGTGTCCTGGCCTGGGGTGGACCAGGATATGCTGGCAGTGAGTCTTTTCAAGTTAGACTTAACTATTATTTTTTTTTTTTTTTTTTTTGAGACGGGGTTTCGCTCTTGTTACCCAGGCTAGAGTGCAATGGCGCGATCTCGGCTCACCGCAACCTCCGCCTCCTGGGTTCAAGCAATTCTCCTGCCTCAGCCTCCTGAGTAGCTGGGATTACAGGCACGCACCACCATGCCCAGCTAATTTTTTGTATTTGTAGTAGAGACGGGGTTTCACCATGTTGACCAGGATGGTCTCGATCTCTTGACCTCGTGATCCACCCGCCTCAGCCTCCCAAAGTGCTGGGATTACAGGCTTGAGCCACCGCGCCCGGCTAGACTTAACTATTGTGATTTTTTTTGTTTTTAACTTCCAAATCCATGATTTCTTTGAAATAAACAGCTAAACTTAAATAGCCATATATTACTACTTAATAATCTTCATTTTAAATCAACTTACTTTTGCTTTTTAAAATTTGATTTAAAATTTTCTATGTAGCCGGACACAGTGGCTCACAACTGTAATCCCAGCCCTTTGGGAGGCCAAGGTGGGCGGATCACGGATCAGCAGTTCAAGACCAGTCTGGCCAACATGGTAAAACCCCAACTCTACTAAAAATACAAAAAATTAGCCAGGGGGCCGGGCGCGGTGGCTCAAGCCTGTAATCCCAGCACTTTGGGAGGCCGAGGCGGGTGGATCACGAGCTCAAGAGATCGAGACCATCCTGGTCAACATGGTGAAACCCCGTCTCTACTAAAAATACAAAAAATTAGCTGGGCATGGTGGTGTGTGCCTGTAATCCCAGCTACTCAGGAGGCTGAGGCAGGAGAATTGTCTGAACCCAGGAGGCAGAGGTTGCGGTGAGCTGAGATCGCGCCATTGTACTCCAGCCTGGGTAACAAGAGTGAAACTCCGTCTCAAAAAAAAAAAAAAAAAAATTAGCCAGGCATGGTGGCAGGCGCCTGTAATCTCAGCTACTTGGGAGGCTAAGGCAAGAGAATTGGTTGAACCCAGGAAGTGGAGGTTGTAGTGAAACAAGATCATGTCATTGCACTCCAGCCTGGGTAACAAAGCAAGACTCTTGTCAAAAAAAAAAAAGTTCAATTCCATTTTCCTTTTAGTTCCAATGGAAATTCATTTTCAATAGGAATAGTTTGGACTTTTAAGGTCTTTTTTTGTTTTTTTTTGAGACACGATCTCAATCTGTCGCCCAGGTGAAGCCCAGTGACTCAATTTTGGCTGACTGCAACCTCTGCCTCCCAGGCTCAAGGGATCCTCCTATCTCAGCCTCCTGAGTAGCTGGGACTACACCAGCTAAAATTACCACACCCGGCTAATTTTTTTTTTTTTTTTTTTTGTAGAGACAGGGTTTCCCCAAGTTGCCCACGCTGGTCTCAAACTCCTGGGCTCAAGCAGTCCATCTGCCTCAGCCTCCCAAAGTCATGGGATTACAGGCATGAGTCACAATGCCTGGCCTCTTTTAAATTTCAGAGTACTCTATGAGATGCATGTACAAAAACTGATCTAAAAATGAAAAATGTATCTGAGAACATAAACTCCCCATCTCTTATCTTGAGCTTCTCTTGCCTAAAAGGAACAAATACTCTGTTTGGTTCCAGAATTTTCTTTCTTTTTTCTTTTTGTTTTTTTTTTGAGATGGAGTCTTGCTCTGTAGCCCAGGCTGGAGTTCAGTGCACAGTCTCGATTCACTGCAACCTCCTCATCCCAGGTTCAAGCAATTCTCCTGCCTCAGGCTCCCAAATAGCTGGAATTACAGGCGCCCACCACCACGCCACGCCTGGTTAATTTTTGTATTTTTAGTAGAGACAGGGTTTCACCAAGTTGACCAGGCTGGTCTTGAACTCCTGACCTCAAGTGATCCCCCTGTCTCGGCCTCTAAAAGTGCTGAGATTACAGGCATGAGCTACCACACCCAGCCCGGCTTCAGAATTTTCTTGCCTTAGTTGCCTCATATCTTTTAATCAATTTACATTTTCAGACCCAAGAAACAAAATCTTACACACTCACATATGGAATAACATTAAAAAGTGTTAACAGAAACTAGAATTCAGCTGTAATAATAGTCAGCAAATAAAGGAATCCAAAGGGGGAAAAAGAAAATATCAGTCTGGACAACATAGTGAGGATCTACAAAAAATTTACAAATTAGCCAGGTGTGACAGTGCATACCTATAGTCCTAGGTACTTGGGAAACTGAGGTGGGAGGATTGTTTGAACCAAGAGAGGTGTTTGAGGTTACGGTTAGCTATGATCACACCATTGCACTCCAGTCTGGGTGACAGAGCAAAACCCTGACTTAAAAAAAAAAAGAAAAGCCAAGGTGGGTGGATCACCTGAGGTCGGGAGCTCAAGACCAGCCTGACCAACACGGTGAAACCCCGTTTATTAAAAAAAAAAAAAAAAAAAAAACACCAAGGAAGAAAGGATGAAGGGAAAGGGAAAGGGAAAGGAAAGAAAACCACACCTGTAATCCCAACACTTTGGGAGGCCAAGGTGGGAGGACCGTTTGAGGCCAGCAGTTTGAGACCAGTCTGGCCAACATAATGAGAACCCATGTGTAAAACAGACACACACACACATACACACTTCTTCTCTTTCCTTCTCTCTCTCTCCCTCTCTCAAATCAGCTCACAGCCTGCTTCTCCACAATTCAGAAGGAAAACCCACACTCAGAAGGCTAAACACACACACAAGCTTGGAGCCCACATTCTTGCTGTTGGGCAACAAGCTTTAGAGTGAGACAGTCCCTGGTGACAGAGGACAGGGGCAACTGAGCAGACAAAGGAATGAACTCTGGGAACTCCACACACTCCCTCACCCCTGGTGACAGGAAAATCATCCCTTCAATTCTCGTAAGTGAAGAAATTCAACTGGATTGAGATTAGGGTTCTGACCCAAATGAACTCCCCAATTCATTAATCCTGTGTACAGGAGACAGATCTCCTGGCCTTTATAGACTTTCTCACTATAGAAAAATTACACTGAGTGCACCTACACAACAGAAGCAAAACTCAAACCTAATGTCTGAAAACAGTCCCAAGAAAACCACAATTACGCCCTCAGGAAAGGGCATCACTCCGTTCAGCCAATCCCCCAAGGTGCATTTGGATGGCCATCTTTCCAGTGCTCAGCAGCTTCTCTCAGTACAAAGGGCTCCTTTCACAGTAGGTGTGAGTAGGTAGGATGCCTGCAGGGGAGGCTCCCTAGGAAGAAACAACTGGACCTTTGATTACATGTACCCTTGGCAGACTCAAGGGATGGCCTTAGCTTGGAGTCACTGACCTCAGTCCTCTTTGCTCTCCAGTCAAGTGACCTGGACCACTACTGATGCTTAAATGAGACAAATCTAGTGTTTGAAGAAATCAAAGAGGAGGCTGAGGCAGGTGGATGACTTGGGCCTAGAATGGAATTCTATTTGAAGTCACCCAAAAGGAAAGAACAGACCTGAGGAACTTGCTACATATGCTCTGAAGAAAAAAAGAGAAACAATAATTTTTAATAAATGCAATATAATACTAGGATATTTTATTACTTATTTTTTCTTTTTTTGAGACAAGATGTGAGACCTTGCTCAGGCTGGAGTGCAGTGGCACCATCAAGGCTCACGGCAGCCTCGACCTCCCGGGCTCAAGCAATCCTCCCACCTCAGCCTCCCAAGTAGCTGGGACTATAGGTGCAGGCCGTCACATCCAGCTAATTTTTTTGATTTCTAGTAGAGACGAGGTCTCTCTATGTCACCCAGGCCCATTTTAAACTCCTGTGCTCAAGTGATCTCCCTGACTCAGCCTCCCAAAGTGCTGGGATTACAGGCGTGAGCCACCGCTCCCAGCTGGATATTTTATTATTTTCTGAAATCCATCTCTTTCTTGCCTCTTTGGAAATATTTTACATCCTCTCTCAAGGTCTCTTTTATTTTATTTTATTGTTATTTTTTTTAATTAAAATTTTTATTTTTAATTTTTTGAGACAGAGTCTCACTCTGTTGCCCAGAACAGAGTACAGTGGCGCAATCTCAGCTCAACTGTAACCTCTGTCTCCTGGGTTCAAGCGATTCTCCTGCCTCCGTCTCCTCAATGGCCAGAATTACAGGCATGCACCACCACGCCCCGCTAATTTTTTGTATTTTTAAGAGAGACGGGGTTTCGCCATGTTGGCTGGGCTGTAGATCTCCTAATTACTAATATTTTACATTTTTTGAGAATCAATTTAGTGAGCAAATCTTTTCAAGGTGACAAACCCAGGGAGGGGAAGTGCTGAGCTGGAAAGGACAGATCTCCCAGAAAAGTTTCCAAAAAAAAGACTCAAACCAAAGGGGTTCCCATAAGACGTCAGGTCCCATAGAGATAACTGGGAAGACAGGCACAAGAATTTTACACGAGGTAGCTTCAGGTCCTTCTCCTCTGTTTTTCTCTCATGTAAATATCCAAAAGCATAAACTAAACCTTTTAAAAACAACCATCCATTCTGGTTGAAATGCCCCCTTGGAAGACGAACAGTTGATAAACGACGTTGTGAAGTGGAAAGAAGACACTGGCATTTCAGAGGGATCTAGAAATTTAGGGATTTAGTCTCAGTCCTCGGAAGAGTCAGACTGTGAAGAACAGAGTCGTGGATTTGAGATCCGGCTTCCCATACACTTGGAAACCCTGAGAAACGAGTCCTCCCTTGGGAATAAAAGAGGTACTGGGGACCCCACACAACACTGCTCCTCCCACGCACGAACTCCACGCCCGAGGCGGGATTCCCCCCATGACCCTCCCGTGGCCCCCGCACGATCTGGGGAGACGCGGGGCTGCGGGCGCGAAGCTGCCCAGAGAAGGCTCCGGCGCTGGGTACAGGACGTCCGGGGTCCCGGCTGCCAGCCCAGCGCCACCCTGAGGCCGAGGAGACCAAGGGCCGAGCTGCGCCTGGGGAACTCAGATCCACAGACCCGGGAGACAACAGCCGGGAGGCCCGGGTCTCACCGCAGCCAGATCTGGCCGGTTCCAACCAAACCTTCTCCCCCATCTCAAGACGTCCAGCCCCGCATACTCACCATTCCCCAGACTCTGGGATGTCCTGGTGTCCTGTCTACCTCTTCTGCGGCCAGCACAGGTCCCACCTCCACCTGAGGCCCTTTGCGGGTGAGGAGACCTCAAAGCGGAGCGCAGCGGCTGGTAGCGACGTCGCCGTTTGCGCAGCGTCGCCTCCGCCGGCCTCCCCGGTGGCGCCCGATTGGACATTGCACACTTGGACCCGCCTTTTTTGCCTGAGTGATAGCTGCCTGGAAAGTCGCGTCTCTAAGCACCCTGCATTGCTCGGGGTCAGGAATCTGCCCCGCTGCCACCAATATTTGCATCTAAGAAGAATTTGTCAAAATACCTGGGGTCCTGCACTGGTGTCTCCCGCAGCTCCTTCTGAGCGCGGAGACACAAGCGTGCACAGCGCAGGAAATTCCAGACTCAGTTTCTAGATAAAGAGAGGCTCTTTGTCCACAGTAAAAAGGGCGCCTGGGCCATGCCAGACTGGAGCTGGAAGGTCAGATGCTCCTACACTTAGCATAAAGCTGCGAGGCCATGGACTTCTGACTCTCGTTTACAAATACTGACACCTGGAGTGACCTCATCATACCTAACAAAGAGTCTGACTACGTTTTAATCTTTGACAACTAACAAGCTGAGGCCATCATCCATCCCTTCCCTCCCCCCACACTTTGCTTTAGTGGGAAGTTTGGACCCCACAGCCCTAGTCGAGAGAAGGAGTTCCTTTTTTTTTTTTTCTTTTTTGGCAGAGATGGGCAGTTGGGGTGGGGGGTCTCATATGTTGCACAGGCTGGTCTCCAATTCCTGGGCTCAAGCGATCCTCCTTGGCTTCCCAAAGTGTTGGGATTACAGGCATGAACAACCATGCCCGGTGAGGAATTATTTTCAGTTCAACCTAAAACTATGTGTTCAGTAAAACTGTGAGGTGCACACTTCAAAATGGAAGGATATTTTGGACCAGTTTTTGACTGTGTCCCTAGAGAACTTTTGTGGGTCCTTTATGTTGGTTTGTGGTTTTTGTTTTTGAGACAGGACCCCTCTTTGTCCCTCAGCCTGGAATGCAGTGGTGCCATCAGAGCTGACTGCGGTCTCGACCTTCTGGGCTCAAGCAATCCTCCCACCTCAGCCACCTGAGTAGCTGGAACCTCTAATTTCTTTCTCTCTTTTTATTTTTATTTTGTAGAAACAGGGTCTCACTATTTTGCCCAGGCTGATCTCAAAGTCCTGGGCTCAAGCGATCTGCTGGCCTTAGTCTCCCAAAGTGTTAGGATTACCAGAGTGAGCCACCGTGCCCAGCCCCTAATTAATTCCTATTTTCGCTGAGATTAATAGGAGTTAATTGACAGTAATTAATTGTATTTTCACTGAGATTATTAAAGAAAACACAAAAGGCTATGTAAATTTGGGAGGTACCAGGAAATTCAATATAGGTAAGATATTGGACCAAAACTACTAATGGGCTGGGCATGATGGCTCACACCTGCAGTCCCAGCACTTTAGGAAACTGAGGTGGGAAGGCTGTTTGAGCCCAGGAGTTCAAGACCAGCCTGAGCAACAGAGTGAGACCCCCTGCCCCTATCTCTACAAAAAAATTTTAATTAGCAGGGCATGGTGGTACACACCTGTAGTCCCAGCTATTGGGGAGACTGAGGCCGGAGGATCGTTTGAACCCAGGAGGTCAAGGCTACAGTGAACTGTGATCTTGTACTCCAGCCTGGGTGACAAGGTGAGACCCTGTCAGAAGGAATGTAGGAAGGAAGAAAGGAAGCAGGGAGGGAAGAGGGAAGGAGGGAGAGTGGGAGGGGAGAAGAAGGGAGAAGGAAGGGAGGGAAAAAGGAAACCCCTGTAGCCTTTAGCTGTCACTGTCCTATCTTCCCATCTTCCTCCCCCAAGCCTCTGTCCTAAGCAAACACTAATTTACTTTCCAGTTGCTATATAGCTTTCCCATTCTAGACTTGGAATGGAATCATATACTATGTGTTCTTTGTGATTAACTTCATTCACTTAGCAAAACTGTTTCAAGGGACACTGACATTGAAATTTGTATCAATACCTCATTTGTTGTTTATAGTGAAACAATATTTCACTGTATGGATATAGGGAATTTTGTTTATCCAATCAACCATTAATAGGCATTTGGTTTTTTTCTACCTTTTGGCTGTAAATAATAAGTTTGCTATAAACATCCATGTACAAGTTTTTCTGTAGACATATGATTTCATTTCTCAAACTGGAATTGATGGGTTACATGGTAATTCTATCTTTAATCCTTGAAGAGCTGCCAGACTCTTATCCTCTCCTTTGGGTAATTCTATTGAAGCAGGAGCAAGAGAAATAGACCTCTCAGACACCGAACTAGAAAAGGAAGGGGTTTTATTATTATGGCCCGGGAGCAAGGCTTTATGTTTTGTCCAAATGGCCAAGCTCCCCTAACAAAGAAAAGCTCTGCCTTTATATAGGCTTACATTCTAGATACTACACGTGAAAGGATCTTAGGTTTACAGCCTTAGAAATTACACGTGAAAGGGTCTTGGGTTTACAGCTTTAGAAATCACATATGAAAGGGTCTTGGGTTTACAGCTTTAGGAATTACATGTGAAAGCGTCTTGGGTTTACAGTTTTAGGAATTACAAGTGAAAGGGTCTTGGGTTTACAGTTTTAGGAGTTACATGTGAAAGGGTCTTAGGTTTACAGCTTTAGGAATTACATGTGAAAGGGTCTTGGGTTTACAGCTTTAGGAATTACATGTGAAAGGGTCTTGGGTTTACAGTTTTAGGAATTACATGCGAAAGATTTCTGGTTTCTGGATGGAGGAGTAGGGTGGGGGTTTGAACTTCCTTTAGTAAAAACAGTGTCTTCCAGAGACATTCCCCCATACCAGCCTGCTATCTTATAGGAAGGTGATTTAGGAGGCGCCAGTTGGCCAGCCTTTTCTTCTATTGAAATGCAGTGTGGAAGTCAAGGGGGAGGTGATCCTAGATGCCTGGGTGTCCTTCCACACTATTACACACATATTGGTGTGCTAAATAGCGTCGTGCATATTTCTCAGGCTCTGTTCATTTTTCTACATTTTTTTTTTTAAAGATGGAGTCTTGTTATGTTACCCAGGCTGTACTCAAACTCCTGGGCTCAAGTGATCCTCTAGCTTCAGCCTCCCGAATAAGGGGGACTACAGGTGTGCACTAGCATGCCCAGCTTAAAGAAATAATTTCTTAGCCAACGTGGTGGCTCACACATGTAATCCCAGCACTTTGGGAGGCTGAAGCAGGCAGATAATGAGGTCAGGAGTTTGAAACCAGCCTGGCCAACATGGCAAAAACCCGTCTCTACTAAGAATACAAAAATTAGCCAAGCGTGGTGGCGTATGCCTTTAATCCTAGCTACTCAGGAGACTGGGACAGGAGACTTGCTTGAACCTGGGAAGATTACAGTGAGCTGAGATCGGGCCACTGTACTCCAGCTTGAGGGACAGAGAGAGATTCTGTGTCAGAAAAAATAATAATAATTTCCTAAATCAGTGTTTGGCATTTTGGATATGACACCTGCAGATCCCTTCCCCTCTCCCCCCAAAAAATCTTTTTTTTTTTTTGAGCTGGAGTTTTCTTCTTGTTGCCCAGGCTAGAGTAAAATGGCAGTCTCAGCTCACTGCAACCTCCCCATCCTGAGTTCAAGCAATTCTCCTGTCTCAGCCTCCTGAGTAGCTGGAATTACAGGCGCCCACCACCACATTCCGCTAATTTTTCTATTTTTAGTAGAGATGGAGTTTCACCACATTGGCCAGGCTGATCTCAAACTCCTGACCTCAGGTGATCTACCACCTCAGCCTCCCAAAGTGCTGGGATTACAGGTATGAGCCACTGTGCTGGCCAATTTTTACTTCTTTCTTCACTTTCTTGAGAGTGCCCTTTGGCTTAAACTTTTCATGCTCTTTTGAGTCTAAGTTAATTTCTTTGGAAAAATATTAAGAGACATTTGTTTTTATGGCTTGTTGTAGGAAGAGATGGCCAGGGGCAGACCTGTGTTACTTACAGTTCAATGATTACAAGCTTGCTTTGCTTTTTATACACTGAGATTTGTACCACTGATCAAATATTGAATTTAAAAACAACTCCAAACTATGGTGCAGTAAAAGCAGAGATCAAGCGGTAACAGGAGGCCTATAGGAAAGACCATCTGGGAGCGCTATAACCGTGGAATGCTGCGTGTGGTTGCACAGCTGGAAAAACTGCTTTGGTCACACATCTCTTCCCAACATAGAGTGCATGAGGGTCTCACAAAGAGGACTTATGTAAAAACTCTGGGAAGGAGTGCAACTTGCTTACAAGATTCGGGAGGGTCTTTGCAGACAGGAGCTTATGAAGCCAGCCGGAAAGCCTTGTGGGTCAGAGATAACTGGAACGCCACAGGCTCTGCCTATGTTCTCAGAATGTGGAGCAATTCTGATTGCTCTGTGTCCACAAAGCTTGGGAGATAAAATCCCCTTGATGCATTGCGTCTGCTCAGACCTTATGGCTCCTTATCCACTGTGCCTCTTTTGCCAATGCACCTGGATAGACAATGGGTGGTAAAAACTCAGTGTCCTTAGCCTTTCTTAGAAGAACCACATTTGCTATTGAATGCTGCAGACACATGCTTTTCCCCCAGCTATCTTCCTTCTAACCCACATGCTCACTCCCCACAGCCTGCAAGATTAGCAAGATAATGCACCCAATAAAAGTGGGTGGAGCCCAGAGTTCAATGCCAATGCAGATCACCCACCCAAGAGTGCCAGGGTGTTGAACCCCTGGACCCATGCTGTGAACTTCTACTCTTGTGTCTTTGTCTTTATTTTCTCTTCTCACTCCCTCATCACCTCCGGGACATAGGGCACCCACATACAGGGTTGGGCTGGTTCCCAACAGCTTATTTCTCTACTTGCAAAATCTTCATGCCAGGATGATGGAGATGGGGTGGGGATGACAGGAAGCATCTGAGTCATAATTGATTTTTTAGGAGCCAAATTTTCTGTAGAGGAGAGACGGCACCCTGGGGTCCTCTCAGATGGTCTCTCCTGGAATGTTATAGCCACCTCATGAGCCGAGGCCTGGGAAAATGGTGTCCTACTATTTTCGGCAGGCCACACCCAAGGAAGTGCCTCTGTTCCTCAAGTAGAGTCTGAGAGAAAGAAGGGTGCCCCCACTTTTTTCTTTTCCTTTTTTGAGACAGTCTCATTCTGTCGCCCAGGCTGGAGGGCCGTGGCACAATCTCAGCTCACTGCAACCTCTGCCTCCTAGATTCAAGCAATTCTCCTGTCTCCACCTCCTGAGCAGCTAGGACTACAGGTGCATGCCACCATGACTAGTTTTTGTATTTTTAGTAGACAGGGGTTTCATCATGTTGACCAGGCTGGTCTCGAACTCCTGACCTCCAGTGATCTGCCCGCCTCAACTTCCCAAAGTGTGGGATTACAGGCGTAAACCACTGCTCCCGGCCTACTCCCATTTTTTAAGTACACTTACTTGGCACTCAGCCTTAGCACAAGGGACCTGGAGGAAGAAATTGAAAAGTTGATGTCAGCTAGGTGAGGTGGCTCACACTGTAATTTCAGCACTTCAGGAGGCTGAGGCAGGAGGATCAACTGAACCCAGGAGTTAGAGACCAGCCATGGCAACAAAGCAAGACCCTGTTGCTACAAATATAAAAATAAAATTAGCCAGGTGTAGTGGCACACTCCTGTGGTCCCAGCCACTTGGGAGGCTGAAGTGGGAGGATCACCTGAGCCTGGGAAGTTGAAGCTGTAGTGATTCGTAGATTCGTAATCACACCATAGCACTCCAGCCTGGGTAACAGAAGGAGACTCCATTTCAAAAAAAAAAAAAAAAGAAAGAAAAGGAAAGAAAGAAATGTTGATACCCTGCGATTTCCTATAAGAAACTCCTGACTGGCTGGGCACATTCACTTATGCCTGTAATCCCAGCACTCTGGGAAGTCAAGGCGGGGAGATCACTCGAAGTGAGAAGATCAAGACCAGCCTGGCCAACATGGTGAAACCACGTCTCTACTAAAAATACAAAAATCAGGCATGGATGCACATGGCTGTAATCCCAGCTACTCAGGAGGCTGAGGGAACAGAATCACTTGAACTGGAAGGCAGAGGTTGCAGTCAGGTGAGATGGTGCTACTGCACTCCAGCCTGGGCAACAGAAAGAGACTCGGTCTCAAAAAACAACAACACAAAACTTCTCTGACTAGAAGATGTGAGTACTGCAGGCCCTGTGTTCCTGGTAGCAGTCTGGAGTGCAACCTCCACCTCACTGAATTGACAGAAACTGGGGAGAGAAACTGAGGAGTCTGTTCAAATACTGCAGCCTCTCACTTTCCTTACAAACTATAGATTTTCCTCAATAGCCAGTCTTCATTTGTTCTTTGCTCTTAGAACAATTTTCAGAGGTTTTTAGTGGTTGGATTTTTTTTTTTAATTAAAAAAAATATTTGTAGCAACAGGGGTCTAGCTATGTTGCACAGGCTGGTCTTGAACTCCTGGCCTCAAGTGATCTTCCAACCCCAGCTTCCCAAAGTGCTGGGATTACAGACATGAGCCACCACACCTGGCCATGCTTATTTTTAAAATAAATTTTTACCAATTTTATACAGACAGGTTCAGTAGAGATTCTTATGCCATCCTAGAGCATTTAATATCCACCCCATGTCAAAAAATGTTCCCGAGTTTGAAATAAAATAGAAATGCAAGCCCTACTCTCTCTTTCATTTTATATATAAACAAAATTAAGCCTTTTTTTTTTTTTTTTTGAGATGGAGTCTCACTCTATTGTGGTGCAATGCTGCAATCTTGGAGTGCAGTGGAGCAATCTCGGCTCACTCCAACCTCCGCCTCCCAGGTTCAAGTGATTCTCCTGCCTCAGCCTCCCAAGTAGTTGGGACTACAGGCGCGTGCCACCATGCCTAGCTAATTTTTAGTAGAGGTGGAGTTTTGCCACGTTGGCTAGGCTGGTCTTGAAAGCCTGACCTCAAGTGATCCGTCCACCTCAGCCTCCCAAAGTGCTAGGATTACAGGCGGGCGCTGAGCCACCATGCTTGGCCTTGTACTTTTTCTATGTTTAAATATAAAAAATACCACTGTGTTACAATTGTCTACAATACTCAGTGCAATAACATGCGGTCCAAGTTTGTAGCCTAGGAGCAACACATTACCCCATATAGCCTAGGTTTGCAGTAGGTTGTAGCATCTCAGTTTGTGTAAGTTTACTCTATGATGTTTGCACAATGATGATGTCACCTACTGACACATTTCTTAGAGCTTATTCCTATTGCAAAACGATACATGACTATACTGTCATGTAAAGTCAATAAAGCTTATGTTAGGTGATAAGGAATAAAAGAAGAAAGAATGCAATGATTACCCCAGGCATGTTGCCATATCAGAGACTCAGTGCAGGTTTCCATTACATTTAGGTTTCCCAATTCAGTGGCAGTGGTTCACACTGTAAATATTTTTCTTTTCTTTTCTTTTTTTTCTCTTTTCTTTTCTTTTCTTTTTTTCTTTTCTTTTCTTTTGAAGGGGAGGGGGACCAGTTCTCAGTCTGTTACCCAGGCTGGAGTGCAGTGGCGCAATCATGGCTCACCACAGCCTCGACCTCCCAGGCTCAGGCAATCCTCCCACCTCAGCCTCCAGAGTAACTGGGACTACAGGTGTGTGTCACTGTGCCTGGCTAATTTTTGTATTTTTTGTAGAGACAGGGTTTCATCTTGTTGCTCTGGCTGGTCTTGAACTCCTGGGCTCAAGCAATCCTCCTGCCTTGGCCTCCCAAAGTGCTAGCCTACAACTGTAAATTATAGTCTACACAGCCAGGCCCTGTGGCTCCTATCTGTAATTCCAGCAACTAGGAAGCTGAGGCAGGAAGGTTTCTTGAAGCTAGGCATTCAACACCAGTCTAGGCAATGTAGCGAGAAAAAAAAATTTTTTTTTTTTCTGAGACAGAGTCCCACTCTGTTGCCCAGGCTGGATTGTAGTGGCACAATCTTGGCTCACTGCAACCTCTGACTCCCAGGTGCAACCTCTGACTTCCAGGTTCAAAATTCTCTTGCCTCAGCCTCCCGAACAGCTGGGATTACAGGCGCCCGCCACCATGCCTGGCTAATTTTTTTGTATTTTTAGTAGAGACGGGGTTTCGCCATGTTGGCCAGGCTGGTCTTGAATTTCTGACCTCAGGTGATCCACCCACCTTGGCCTCCCAAAGTGCTGGGTTTACAGGCATAAGCCACCACGCCCTGCTGAAAAAAAATTTGTAAAAAGCCACTTAACCAAGTGTAGCGGCGTATACCTCTAGTCCCAGCTATTTGAGCAGGTTGAGGCAGGAGGATCACTTGAGTATAGGAATTCAAGGCTTCAGTGAGGTATAATGGCACCACTGCACTTTAACCTGGTGACAGAACAAGATCCCAACTCTTAAAACAAAAAATTATGGCCTACATAGAAGAGCAATCACACAGCACTCAAGCCTGCTGGGGCCCCCCTCACTAATTCACTTCTTATAGTTGTGGTAAAAGGTGTGTCTTTTGGACCTTGCCAGGGCTGGTGCGTGGGTTGTAAATGGCAAATCCACTCTAACATCCCAATACCCCTAAGTCTTTGCATCCCTTCTTCTACAGTAAATGAAGCAGCTTTGGCATTTTAGGTTCATTTATTGTTGGCCACCTTTTGTCCATGTTTCAACCAACCAACCAACCAACCAAGCAGACTCTTAGAGCCCTTTATAAATCTATGAGCTACAATATTAAATGCAGAATGACTGCTTACTAGCTGGGTGCAGTGGCTCATGCCTATCATTCCAGCACTGAGGATTATAGGGAGACTGAGGTGGGCAAATTGCTTGAGGCTAGGAGTTTGAGACCAGGCTGGGCAACACAGCTAGAACCCATCTCTACAGAAAATAAAAATTAAAAAATTAGCCAGGTGTGGTGATGTGCACCTGTAGTCCCAGCTACTCCAGAGGCTGAGTGGGGAGGATCTCTTGAGCTCAGGAGTTAAAGGCTGCAGTGAGCTGTGATGACGCCACTGCTCTCATGCCTGGGTGACAGAGTGGGAATCTATCTCAAGGAGAAAAAGAAAAGAATCTCTGCTTAGTGGACCCATACCTGTAAATTTGGCCTGGTCCAACTTCATATTCCTTCCACCATTATCACACAACTTTAATATCTATTTCTTGTCTGTAAAATTTTTTTAAATCAAGTAATTCTTCTTCCTTTTTTTTTTTTTTTTGAGACTCCCTCTGTCACCCAGGCTGAAGTGCAGTAGCACAATCTTGGCTCAATGCAACCTCCACTTTCTGGGTTCAAGCGATTCTCTTGCCTCAGCCTCCCCCAATAGCTGGGACTACAGGTGCACACCATCATGTACATGCACACCAGCTAATTTTTTGGTACTTTTTAGTAGAGACGAGGTTTCACCATGTTGACCAGGCTGGTCTTGAACTCTTGACCTCAAGTGATCCACTCGCCTTGGCCTCCCAAACTGCTGTGATTAGAGGTCTGAGCCACTGCACCCAGCCAAAATCAAGTAATTCTTTTGAACTTCTCTATGGGTCACACTTTCTACCTGACCTTTTGGGTCCTGCTGGGACGTGAGTCTAGTTATGGGTCTAGAAAGAAAGTGGGGTGTTCAGTGTGGGTCTTTCCCAGGCTCTAGAATTTTAAAAATTCTTTTTTCATAAATGACCCAGTCCATGGTACTCTGTTATACCAACACAAAACAGACTAAGACAGACCTAAAAGGCATATCCTAACTTCACATTGGGTTCTAAGAAAAACCTGTTGGGGCCAGGCACGGTGGCTCACACCTGTAATCCCAGCACTTTGGGAGGCTGAGGCAGGTGGATCACGAGGTCAGGAGTTCAATACCTAGTCTGGCCAACATAGCGAAACCCCATCTCTACTAAAAATACAAAAAAATCATTTGGTATGGTGGTGTGTGCCTGTAATCCCAGCTACTTGGGAGGCTGAGGCAGGAGAACTGCATGAACCTGGGAGGCGAAGGTTGCGGTAAGCCAAGATCTCACCATTGCACTCCAGTCCGAGCAACAGTTCGAGACTTCATCTTAAAAAAAAAAAAAAAGAAAAGAAAAGAAAAGCCTGTTGAGGCATGAGTCCTTCCTTCTCAGCTCTTCTTTTCTTCCTAAGAAGTATTCCAAAGTGGAGGAAAAAAGTAGAAAGGTGCTGCACACCTAAAAATCAAGATTTGTAAACCGGGAGCATTTAAGTTGTCAAGTTGTTGTTGTTTTGCTGCTGTTTGCAGGGACGGGGTCTCACTCTGTCGCCCAGGCTGGAGTACAGTGGTGTGATCATAGTTCACTGGTAACCTTGAATTCCTGGGTTTAAGCAATCCTCCTGCCTTAGCCTCTAAGTAGCTGGGATTATAAGCATGTACCATCATGCCCAACTAATTTTTTAAAACTTTTTTGTAGAGACAGGCGTCCCACTATGTTGCCGAGGCTGTTCTTAAACTCTTGGCCTCAAATGCGCCTCCTGCCTCAGCTTCCCAAAATTCCGGGATTACAGGTGTGACCCACCATGCCCAGCCCAGGAGCATTTAAGTTTTCACTTAACAAATAAAAGCCTAATTGTTTCTTTTCTTTTTTTAAGAGACAGGGTCTCAATATATTGCCCAGACTAGAGTGCAGTGGCTATTCACAGGCATAATCCCACTGCTGATCAGCATGGGAGTTTTGATGTTCCATTCCAACCTGGGTGGGTTCACTCCTCCTTAGGCAACCTGGTGGTCCCCTGTTCCAGGGAGGTCACTATGGTGATGCCAAACTTAGTGCAGACACCCCATAGGCACAGCATGCTAAGCCCAGAATTCCCAGGCTCAAGTGAGCCTCCTACCTTACCCTTCAAGTAATTGGAATTTCATATTGTTTTTAACATACACACATACTATTTTATGCTTCTATTAGTTTACATAAATGTATATGATAGCACAATAATCAAGACAGAATACTTTATCACCCCAAAAGAAAATTTTTGTAGTATCCAATTGTACTAAACTCCTCCACTTTTAACCACTATTCTCTTTTACAATCTTATACCTTTGCCTTTTTCAGAATGTCATATAAATGGAACACCAAGTAGTCTTATTAGTCCAGTTTTTAAAATTTGATGACTTATTTGTAAACATTCATACAGCACTTGCAGTGTTCTGAGTTTTCTATTTTTGACAGTGCCCAAAATTTTGACAGGTGGTGGCACACATTCCAACTTCAAAACTGAGCGACTCCAGGGCCAGGCAGGCTGGCTCACACCTATAATCCCAGCACTTTGGGAGGTGGCAGAGGGCAGATCACGAGGTCAGGAGTTCGGGACCAGTCTGGCCAACATGATGAAACCCTGTCCTTAAAAAAAATACAAAAATGAGGCTGGATGTGGTGGCTCATGCCTGTAATCCCAGCACTTTGGGAGGCCAAGGCGGGTGGATTATGAGGTCAGGAGTTCAAGACCACTTTGACCAACATGGTGAAACCCCATCTCTACTAAAAATGCAAAAATTAGCCAGGTGTGGGGGGCATGTACCTGTAATCCTAGCTACTCAGGAGGCTGAGGCACAAGAATCGTTTGAACCTGGGAGACGGAGGTTGTGGTGAGCTGAGATCACACCACCGCACTCCAGCCTGGGTAACAGAGTAAAACTCGTCTAAAAAAAAAAATTAGCTTGGGGCAGTGGTGGGTGCCGGTAGTCCCAGCTACTCAGGGAGGCTGAGGCAGAAGAATCGCTTGAACTTGGGAAACAGAGTTTGCAGTGATCCAAGATCACACCACTGCACTCCAGCCTGGGAGATAGAGTGAGGCTGAGACTCCATCTCAAAAATGAAAATTTAAAAAAAGAGAGAGAGATTCCATTAGCATTGTGAGCTATAGGAATGTAGGCAAGACTGTGCTCCCTATACTTCAAATTTTTCATTCATAAGTTAGAACAGACACTTTGATGGGGCTAGTCAAATGAAATACTAATGACTGGCCAGGCGCGGTGGCTCACACCTGTAATCCCAGCACTTTGGGAGGCCGAGGCGAGTGGATCAAGAGGTCAAGAGATCAAGACCATCCTGGCCAACATGGTGAAATCCCGTCTCTACTAAAAATACAATTAGCTGGGCATGGTGGCGCGCACCTGTAGTCCCAGCTACTTGGGAGGCTGAGGCAGGAGAATCACTTGAACCCAGGAGGTGGAAGTCGTAGTGAGCCGAGACCACTCCACTGCAATCCATCCTGGGCAACAGAGTGAGACTCGATCTCAAAAAAAAAGAAATATTAATGATTATGGACATTAATTTCCAATGACATATAGTGATATGCATATAAGTCATTGAAATATCAGACAAAATTAGGTATTAATTGCTCTCTAGTAAAACACAAAGCTGTCACTTTTTTTTTTTTTTCATCTTTCCTAACATATGCTGGAGGTCTACCATATGGAAATAATACCTATAGTTTCATGAGCTTTTGGGTCTTTGTGAATCATTAAAACAAAATCAAGGCCAGGCGCGGTGGCTCAAGCCTGTAATCCCAGCACTGTGGGAGGCCGAGGCGGGTGGATCACGAGGTCAAGAGATCGAGACCATCCTGGTCAACATGGTGAAACCCCATCTCTACTAAAAATACAAAAAATTAGCTGGGCATGGTGGCACGTGCCTGTAATCCTAGCGACTCAGGAGGCTGGGGCAGGAGAATTGCCTGAACCCAGGAGGCGGAGGTTGCGGTGAGCTGAGATCGTGCCATTGCACTCCAGCCTGGGTAACAAGAGCGAAACTCCGTCTCAAAAAAAAAAAAAAAAAAAAAAAAAATCACCCAGCTACTTCTCTTGTAAAAAAAAACATGAAAGATTGAAGATGTCAAATATGACTTTTTTTTGTAGAGACAGTCTCACTCAGTCACCCAGGCTAGAGTACAGTGGTGCAATTTTGGCCCACTGCAACCTCTGCCTCCCAGGTTCAAGCAATTCTCCTGCCTCAGGCTCCCAAGTAGCTGGGACTATAGGCACACGCTGCCATGACCAGTTAATTTATTTTGTATTTTAGGAGAGATGGTGTTTCATAGTGTTGCCCAGGCTGGTCTCAAACTCCTGAGCTCAGGCAATCCACCCACCTCCACCTCCCAAAGCACTAGGATTATAGGTGTGAGCCACCCTGCCTGGCTGTATGCCTTATTTTTAACTAAATTGGGATGAAAATGAAAATGATACCATCTGCCTGTAGCTTGCTGCAACTCTAACTTGGATAATTGCCCTCTAAATATCCATAGTTCTTTTCAATGTGTCAACTGGGAAATCACTGTGGATTTGGATAGATATCACTCTGTTCATCGGTTTGTACTATGCAGATGACTGTTACCCTTCTCCAAATTGCGAAGAACTCCATGGTTTTCTGATTACAGTTTGTGTCATTCAGTCTCCAGTAAATGCAAAATTATAATGTCAAATAGGTGAGATGAATGGAATAGAATTGAAATCCTAGAAATAAACTCATATATATATATATATACATATATATTCAAATGACTTTCAAAAATGGTGCCAAGAATATGCAAAGACCATTATTTTCATAAATTGGTGCTGAGACAACTGGATAGCCAAATGTAAAAGAATGAAGTTGGACCCTTACATCACCCAACATATGGTAATTCGCCAAAATAGATCACAGACCAAAACATAAGAGGTGAAATTATAATAATCTCAGGAAAAAAAAGTGGTGAATATTGATAATCTTGGATCTGGCAAAGAATTCTTACATATTTGCAAGGCCAGGCACAGCAGATCAAGCCTGTAATCCCAGCCCTTTGGGAAGCCGAGAGAGATGGATCGCCTGTGGTCAGGAGATTGAGACCAGTCTGGCCAACATGGCAAAATCCCATCTCTACAAAAAATTAGCTGGGCATGGTGGCACATGCCTGTAATCTCAGCTACTTGGGAGGCTGAGGCAGGAGAATTGCTTGAATTCAGGGGGGCAGAGGTTGCAGTGAGCCAAGATCATTCCACTTCACTCCAGCCTGGGTGACAGAGTAAGGCTCCATTTCTCAGCCCCCCCCCCAAAAAAAGAATTCTTACATATGCAGCCAAGTGTGGTGGCTCATGCCTGTAATCCCAGTATTTTGGGAGGCCAAAGTAGGAGGACTGCTTCAGGCCAAGAGTTTGAGACCAGCCTGGGCCACATAGTGAGACCCTTGTCTCCATGCAAAATAAAAGAAAAAAAATTCTTACATATGATAGCAAAAGAAAAAAATTGATATTTTTGTGTGTACAAATACACACACACACACACATACACACACACAAATAATTTGGGCCTCATAAAAATAAATAAGCTTTGTGCTTCATAGGACCCCATCAATAGTGAAAATGCCCACTATAACACTTGCTCACAGTTGCTGGGAATATAAAATGTGGTAGCCAGTACAGGAACAATGTGGAAGTTACTCAAAAAAATTAAAAACAGTTACCATATGGTCTAACAATTCCACTTCTGGGTATCCATATACCCCAAAAAACTTGAAGAAGGGTCTTGAACAGATATTTGTATGCCCATGTTCATAGGAGAATTACAATAGCCTCAAGGCCAACAACAGTAAAAGTTAAAATGGATAGGGTAAGTGTCTGTGTTTGTAGACAAGGGCCACAGTTCTTTAAGTTTTCCTTTTTTTTTTAAACATTGCCTGGTCTCTCGAAGAAGGTCACTACATAATGATAAACAAGTCAATTCAGCAAGAACATATAAAAATTGTAAATATATATGCACCCAACACCAGAGCACCCAGATGTAGGAGTCGGGAATACTTCCAAACTCAATCTACAAGGCCACTATTACCCTGATACCAAAACCAGACAAAGACACATCAAAAAAAGAAAACTATAGACCTCTATCATTGATGAATGTTGATGCAAAAATCCTAAACAAAATGCTAGCAAACCGAATTCAACAACACATTAAAAAGATAATGCATCATGAGCAAGTGGGATTTATCCCAGAGGTGCAAGGATGGTTCAACATATGCAAATCAATTAATGTGAAACATCATATCAATAGAATGAAGGACAAAAACCATAGGATCATTTCAATGGATGTCAAAAAGCATTTAATGAAATTCAACATCTCTTCATGATAAAAGCCCTAAAAAAACCTGAGTACATAAGGAACATATTTCAACATAATAAAACCCATATCTGAAAGACCCGTAGCTAGTATTATACTGGATGGGGAAAACTAAAAGGCTTTCCTCTAAGATTGGGAACACATCAAGGATGCCCATTTCACCACTGTTATTCAGCATAGTACTGGAAGTCCTAGCTGGGGCAATCAGACAAAAGAAAGAAATAAAGGGCATCCAAACTGGAAAGGAAGAAGGCAATTTATTTATCCTTATTTACAGATGATATAATACTATATCTGGAAAAAACTAAAGACTCCACCAAAAAACTATTAGAACTGATAACCCAATTTAGTTGCAGGATACAAAATCAACATACAAAAATCAATAACATTTCTGTATGCCAACAGGGAATAATCTAAAAAAGAAGTGAATAAAGTAATCTCATTTATAATAGCTACAAATAAAATTAAATACCTAGGAATTAACCAAAGAAGTGAAACATATCTACAGTGAAAACTATAAGACATTGATACAGGAAATTGAAGAGGGGACACACACACACAAAATGAAAAGATATTTGTGTTCATGCATTGGAAGAATCAATAGTGTTTAAAATGTGCATACTACCCAAAGAAGTCTAGAGACTTAATGCAATCTCAATCAAAATACCAATGACACTCTTCACAGAAATAGAAAAAACCATCCTAAGATGTATATGAAACCAAAAAAGACCCAGAATAGCCAAAGCTATCCTAAGCGAAAAGAACAAAGCTGGAGGAGTCACATTACCCGACTTTAAATAATACCAGAGTTACAGTAACCATAATGGCATGGTACTGGCATAACAACAGACACATAGATCAGTGAAACAGAATAGAGAACCCAGAGATAAATCCATACATCTACAGTGAACTTATTTTTGATAAAGGTGCCAAGAACATACACTGGGAAAAGGGCAGTCTCTTCAATAAATTGTGCTGGGAAAACTGGATATCCATATGCAAAATAATGAAACAGACCCCTGTCTCTCACCATATACAAAAATCAAATCAAAATCCATTAAACACTCAAATCTAAAACTTTAAAATATAGGGAAATTCTCCAGAACATTGGGGTGGGCAAAGATTTCTTGAATAGTACCCTACAAGCACTAGGCAACCAAAGCAAAAATAGATAAATGGGGTCACATTAACTTGAAAAGCTTCTAGCCAGGTGCGGTGACTCACACCTGTAATCCCAGCACTTTGGGAGGCCGAGGCGGGTGGATCATGCGGTCAGGAGATCGAGGCTATCTGGCCATGGTGAAACCCCATCTCTAGTAAAATACAAAAAATTAGCCGGGCGTGGTGGCATGTACCTGTAGTCCCAGCTACTCAAGAGGCTGAGGCAGGGGAATCGCTTGAATCCGGGACACAGAGGTTGCCATAAGCCAAGATGTGCTACTGCACTCCAGCCTGGCAAAAGAGCAAGACTCTGTCTCAAAAAAAAAAAAAAAAAGAGCTTCTGTACAACAAAGTGAAAAGACAAGCTACAGAATGGGAGAAAATATTTGCAGACTACACAACTGACAAGGCATTAATAACCAGAATATAGGCCAAGTGCAGTGGCTCATGCCTGTAATCCCAACACTTTGGAAGTCCAAGGTGGGCAGACTGCCTGAGGTCGAAAGTTTGAGACCAGCCTGACCAACATGGGAAAACCCCATCTCTACTAAAAATATATAATTAGCTGGGTATGGTGGCGAATGCCTGTAATCCCAGCTACTCGGGAGGCTGAGGCACGAGAATCGTTTGAACCTGGAAGGTGGAGGTTGCAGTGAGCCAAGATTGCACAATTGCTCTCCAGCCTGGGCAACAGGAGTGAAACTCCATCTAAACAAACAAACAAACAAAAAGCAGAATATATAAGGACCCCCAAAAAAGTCTATAGGAAAAGAAAATCTAATAATCGGATTAAAAATAGGCAAAAGATCTGAAAAGACATTTTTCCAAAGAAGGCATGCAAATGGCAAACAGGTATACAAAAATGCCAGCATCATTGATCATCAGAGAAATGCAAATCAAAACTATTATACAATGAGATATCATCTCACTCCTGTTAAAATGGCCTTTATCCAAAAGTCAGGCAATAACAAATGCTGCAGAGGATGTGGAGAAAAGGTAACCTTCATACATTGTTGGTGGGAACGTAAATTTGTACAACCACTATGAAGAACAGTTTGGAGGTTCCACAAAAAAAAATAAAAATAGAGCTGCCATTTGATACAGCAATCCCACTTTTAGGTAAATACCCAAAAGAAAGGAAATCAGTATATTGAAGAGATATCTGAGATACCTGCACCCTTATGTTTATTGTAGCATTATTCACAATCGTCAAGATTTGGAAACAACCTCAGCATCCCTCAACAGATGAATGGATTTAAAAAAAAAAAATGTTCCAAATACACACTGGAGTACTAGTCAGCCATAAAAAAAGAATGAGATCCTGTCATTTGCAACAATTTGGGTGGAATTAGAGGTCATTATATTAAATGAAATAAGCCAGACACAGGCAAACTTCACATAAAAATTAAAACGATTGAACTCATGGAGACAGAAAGTAGAAGGATGGTAACAAGAGGCTGGAAAGGGTGGTTGGCGGGTTGGGGAAACGGGGAAGTGAGCATGGTTAATGGCCACAAAAAAACAGAATGAATGGGCTAGGCGTGGTGGCTCACGCCTGTAATCCCAGCACTTTGGGAAGCCAAAGTGGGTGGATTACTTGAGGCGTTTGAGATCAGCCTGGCCAACATGGCGCAACCCCGTCTCTACTAAAAATACAAAAATAAGTCCGGCATGGTGGCGTGCATCTGTGATCTCCGCTGCTCAGGAGGCAGAGGCAGGAGAATCACTTGAATCTGGGAGGCAGAGGTTGCAGTGAACCGAGATCGTGCCACTGCACTCCAGCCTGGGTGACGCAAGACTGTCGCAAAAAGAAAAAGAATGAATGAGACCTGGTATTTGCTAGCGTGACAGGGTGATTATAGTAAAAAAAAAAAAACTTGGTTACACATTTTAAAATAACTAAAAGAGTACAATCAGCTTGTTTCTAACACAAAGGATAAATGCTTGAGTTGATGGATTTCCCATTTACCATGATGTGATTATTATGCATTGCATGCTTATATCAAAATACCTCATGTAACCCAAAAATATATACACCTACTATGTACCCACAACAAAATTTAAAATTAAAAATGTAAACATTGCCTGGTCTCTGTGCACCTATAGGGTCACAGTTTTGAGTGTCCTTGCAGCTTGATGCCAAGCCATTGTCCACTGGAGAATATCTGACTCTCTTGATGCAGTCTGGCCTTGCCTCCAGGACCCTTTTGCTGTGGGTTTGCCCCTCAAAGGGTCGCTCATTAAGGGGTCGCTTTAGCCGGAAACTCAATCTGGCATTCCCTGCGTGCGCACCTACGTCCCCATTGAGAAGATTCTTTAGGTAGACGCCAGTGTCTGGCCTGAGGACCTTTATATCTAGCATATAAAATTCTGGTGAAATGCAAATGTCTCTGGCAGGGACAAAAGCGGAAGCCGGATCGGCTCAGATACCTGATCTCTGTCACTCAGGCAAGAGAGGGTGGAACCTCACAAACTGTCCAATCGGAGACGCCGCCGGGGCGGTGGGTGGGCCCGCCCTGTATAAAGGCGCGAGCACAGGCTTGCGCACCATCTGATTTCTGTGTCTCCTGCCTTTAACATCGCTGGGTGGCTCTGCCACAGCCTCTGTCGCTCTGGAACCCTCACTGGTAGCCGGAGTCGTAGTTAGGGCGTGGGGACAGCGCAGAAGCAGGGAAATAGTGAATGTGCAGGGCCGGGGAGACGTGACGAGCCGGAACCAAGCCTGCCCGCTATCGCTCCGGGTTGTGAAGCTGAGTCCCCGTGCCGCGCCCATAGCCCCGCGTCTTCCAAGACTGTGCGGGGATCACAGAGGGTCATGGTGGGGAAGGAATCCCGGCTCGGGTGTGGGGTTCGTGCATGGGAGCGGTGGTCCGTGGGGTCCCCAGTCTCTTCTTTTTCCCTAGGGGCACCGATTTGCCCCTTAATTTTCCAAACGTGTGGAAACAGGATCTCAAATCCACAACCCCGTTTTCCAGCCTTGCCCTCCCTAGGACTGGCAGGAAATCCCTAAATTTGCCAATTCCTTCTTTCATTCCAAATGAAGCTTTCCCTCTCCAATTCACAATATTATTATTCGTCCTGTTAAATACAATTTGTATGAAACCATTGGTTTGGACTCAGCTCCCGCACTAGACCCAACAGACCAAACCAAAATGAGTTACTCACGGGAACATTCCTCGCTACCAAGCTCTTCCTTCTATTCCTATCACTAAACATGAGAGGCCAACAGACAAATACGTGGAAATCTAAGGTGTAACATGGTCTAACTGGCCACATTATCCTAAACTACTGCAGGCTACTGGACGTATCCAGATTCAGAATATTCGTTCAGAAAGTATTAATTTTCTTGTGTAATACCTATCACAGACTCATATTTTCCTGTTCTCTCTGTGCCACTTTATGAGGATAGAACATTATTGGGAAGTTAGATCTTAGGTGCAAGGAAAAAGTCATGACAAGTTAGACTTCACAAAATCCTTATACTTTTGAGCTCAGGGCTAGTTCTCACCAACTAGCACCCACATGCACACATACTGATAAAAGATGCTAGAAAGAGATCTTTCCTGCAGAACCACCACAAAGAACCCTGGGACTTGCTGACTTTGAAAATCAAGTTAACAACTGCAATCTGCATAGGAATTCATTGATATCTATATTACCTTGAAGGTGAATTTTCCCATTATTAAATACTTGTAGGGTTTGGTAGTACCTCTCTGGACAAAAACATAAAACTCCCTTTTTCTAGTTTTTGGAAGAAATTATTCTCAACCAGTCACTCCCCAGTAGGAGGAGGTTGTCCACCCACTTCTCTCTTTTCCAAGCTCTCATGTGAGGCACAGGAGCATGACAGCCCAACCCTTGAGAATGAGAATACCTCCGTCCTGTAATTCCCCTAAATGTGGTCTCTGAAAAGATTATTAACTCTCTGGTGTTTGTGTGCAGGGGACATAGTATTTCACAAACCAATTCTGATGCTAGAATTAACCATTTGGTAAAGCAATAGTTACAATAGGAACTCTAGTCTTGGTGAGCCCAGGCAGTAAAATGAACTGCTTGCATTATCCTGTACCTCTGTAGAGTGAATCTGTATTGTTTGCTCATAATAAAGTCCTGCTACCTTGTGTGAAAAAGAGACTTAACACTGGGAGGTCTGACACTGCTTATCCTTAGAATTGCCTGCTTACAAAATTCATGCTTTGCTGCTATCCAGGAAGTGAGAATTTGGGAGGGACACCCAGCAACCTACGTGGTAAGACTGGCTCAGTGTGCCTAAACTGTTTATGCAATCAATATGTGTATGCTTAACTCCTGTTTTTCACCTGAAAGTCTGACCTTTTGTTACATGCTAGGCGGAGTGTCACTATATGATCAGTCCTTAAGAAACACTCTGAAGTCAGCGGGTACGGGGCAACGCTAAAAAAAAAAAAAAAAAAAGACTCTGAAGTCAGGCACGGTGGTTCATGCCTATAATCGCAGCACTTTGGGAGGCCAAGGTGGGCAGATTGCCTGAGCTCAGCAGTTTGAGATCAGCCTGGCCAACATGGTGAAACCCATCTCTACTAAAAATACAAAAATTATCTCAGTGTGGTGGCTCATGTCTGTAAACCCAGCAACTTGGGAGGCTGAGGCAGGAGAATTGTTTGAACTTGGGAGGTAGAGGCTGTAGTGAGCCAAGATCGCACCACTGCACTCCAGTGTGAGCAACAGAGCAAGACTCTGTCTCAAAAAAAAAAAAAAAAAAAAAATAGCAGAGTAACCAAATCATGAGTAACACAAAATAGAGACCACATATGAAAAACATCTATCTCCTTGGTACTGAGGAAATGGCCAAACAAAATGTCAGGAAGATCCCATTTCACACTAATTAGAAGGAGAAAAGTTACTCAGTTGGACACTCCAAACTGTCGTTTGAATACAGTGAATAAATAATTATGGACAAATAAAACAAGGGTCAATTCATATACTCCATTGTTACTTCCTATCAATTTGAATTTGACTATAAGTCCAATAATTTTTTTCTCCAGTGTGTAAAGAACTTATTGTGCATTTGCAATTTGCTAGAGATACAAATATGATAGGAATGGTATTTTCTGCAAGAATAAAAAGTCAGTCAGGCACAGTGGCTTATGTGTGTAATCCTAGCACTTTGGGAGGCTGAGGCAGGAGGATTGCTTGAGGTCAACTTTGAGACCAGCCTGGGCAACATAGCAAGACTCCATCACTTAAAAAAAAAGTGAAGAAGAAATATGAAAATGAAAAACTCCAGGCCAGGCATGGTGGCTCACACCTATAATCCAAGCACTTTGGGAGATGGAGGCAGGCAAGTCACCTGAGATCAAGAGTTTGAGGCCACCATAGCCAATATGGTGAAACTCTGTCTCAACAAAAAATACACAAATTAGCCAGACATGGTGGCACACACCTGTGGTCTCAGCTACTCGGAAGGCTGAGGCACGAGAATCACTTGAATTCAGGAGTTGGAAGTTGCACTAAGCGATGAGCCAAGACCGCACCACTGCACTCCAGCCTGGGTGACAGAGCAAGACTCTCAAAAAAAGAAAAGAAAAGAAAAACTCCAAGCAACATAAACATTGACATGGACTAGTAAATCAGTAATCAGGCTAGGCATGGTGGCTCAGGAGGTGGGCGGATCATTTGAGGTCAGGAGTTCAAGACCAGCCTGGCCAACATGGTGAAACCCAGTCTCTACCAAAAATACAAAAACTAGACGGGCGTGGTCATGGATGCCTATAATCCCAGCTACTCAGGAGGCTGAGGCAGGAGAATCGCTTGAACCTGGGAGTCAGAGGTTGCAGTGAGCCAAGATCACACCACTGCACTCCAGCCTGAGTGACAGAGCGAGACTATGGCACAAAAATAAAATAAAAAAAAAGACCAGCCTGGCCAACAGGGTGAAACTCCATCTCTATTAAAAATACAAAAATTAGTACTGTATGGCGGCAGGCACCGATATTCCTGGCTACTTGGGAGGCTGAGGCAGGAGGATCGCTTGAATCTGGGAGGTGGAGGTTGCAGTAAGCCGAGATCGCACCAGCCTGGGAGACAGAGTGAGACTCCATCTCAAAAAGAAAAGAAAAAAAAAATCAGATGGCTTCTAGCCTCAGACACTAGCATATGTAAAATGTACTGCGAGAGTAAAACTACTAATAAACTTTTCTGTGTAATTTCATTATTACTCCATTACTGAAAGTTCAAAGGAGGCATAACTAAAAGATACTACATAGTGAGAAAAAATAGATGGCAAAAGTATGTGGAATAACCAAAAGATTCAGGATAGTGAGATGAGTCAGCGAGAACATCACGCACTTGGGACTCTGGAAGCCTGCCTATGCCCATTTATTAATATGGATGATGATTCCAAGCATGTTTATAGTTATTGCTATTAAATCTTACCACAAAATATTTTTTACTATCTTTTCTGAATATATTTTATAAAACTTTAAAGAGGCCTGTAATGCCAGCACTTTGTGAGGATGAGGCAGGAAGACTGCTTAAGGTCAGGAGTTCAAGATCAGCCTAGGCAAAATGGTGAAACTCCATCTCTACAAAAAATACAAAAAATTAGCCAGGTGTGGTGGCACACTTCTGTAATCCCAGCTACCTGGGAGGCTGAGGTGGGAGGATCACCTGAGCCCAGGAAGTTGAGGCTGTGGTGAGCCATGATTGTACCACTGCACTCCAGCCTGTGGGACCAGGGTGAGACCTTGTCTCAAAATAATAATAGTAACATTCATCAATTCTCATCATGATTAGATGTAATACATTGGTTTTTAATCGTAAAAAATACACTACACTAAGGCAAGATGTTAAAAATAGGGGAAACTCTGAGCTGGGAGTAAGGAGTATATGAGAATGCTCAGTACCATCTGCTCAAGTTTTCAGCATATATACATCCCTTCCAAAATTCATGTTGAAATTCTAACTCCCAATGGGACAGTATTAGGAAATAGCATCTCTGGAAATTAATTAGGATTAGCTAAGATAATGTGAGTAGGGCCTTTGCAAATGGGATTAGTGCCTCTATAAAAAGAAACTGGAGCATTTGCTTCCTGTCTCTGCTCTACCATATCGGAATACAATGAGAAGATGGTTATCTACAAACCAGGAAGTGGGCCCTTATCAGACACCAGATCTTCCGGCACCCTGGACTTCCTAGCAACCAGAATTGTCAGAAATAAATGTTTGTTGTTTGAGCCACACAATCTACGGTAATTTGCTATAGCAGCCCAAAGTGACTAAGACAGTATAGAACTTTAACATACGTTAACAAATATCAAGGCTTGGAAATCTAGAGTAATCAGGACATCATGGTAGTAGCAGAGAAATGGACTGATAGGCTAATGAAATATAGCAAATTCTGAAACGAGAGAATCTATTTAAAGGTCCATGAGCCTATGACAGAGCAGGTATTGCCAAGCAAGGACAGAAATTACGGCCAGTTTAACACACAAGGCAGTGACAAATGGTTTTCTCCAGGAGAATGATTCTTATCATCTTCATATAAAATAATTAATAAGAGTTTTTCTATACTACTCTATATAATAACATAATTTTTTTTTCTCAGCTCACTGCAACCTCTGCCTCCAGGTTCAAGCGATTCCCCTGCCTCAGCCTCCTGAGTAGCTGGGACTACAGGTGCATGCCACCACACCCAGCTAGTTTTTTGTATTTTAGTAGAGACAGGATTTCACCATGTTAGCGAGGACGGTCTCAACCTCCTGACCTTGTGATCTATCCATCTTGGCCTCCCAAAGTGCTGGGATTACAGGTGTGAGCCACCACACCCAGCACATAACATAATTTTATGTTACCTTAGCATCCATTTTGTATATGGCTTTAACTTTCTCATACCAGAAGCAAGGGCTCAGTCACCCTTGCCATAGTTTCCACCTCTGCACCTCCTCCCATTTCCTCAATGTGGTCAATCAGGTATCTGTCTTATATAGCTGCCTCCTGGTGAACATCCTCTTTATGGAACAGCCAGACACAACTTGACTCACCCCACTGTCTCCCACACCCTACATGGCCTGCAGACAGAATGCAGGGACCAGCTCTCAACTACAGTGTAACCCTGTGGAACTTGTGCCTACTCATTCTAAACCCACCCACTGCAACTCCCCAAGGAATACTTGCTTGGGTAACACCTTGGACCTCAATAATGCTTGGGCCACAGGTTCCTTTTTCTCTGTTGCTTACTACCCACTGGTTGAACATTTGTGTCCAGAGCAGCTCCCTTCTTCCCGCTGACCTGTGAGGCATGCTGTCCTCCTCTCAGGGATCTCTAAGTAGACTGCTTCTGTAATTGATTGTGTTTTGTTTAGTTGCCTCTTCTGTCTCACCTGACCAACACACCCCAAGTGAACTTCTTTCCCAGTCAGGGTTTTCCAAGACAGTGACTGTATTGTAAAGATAAACTAGATACGGGCCAGGCACAGTGGCTCATGCCTGTAATCCCAACACTTTGGGAGGCCAAAGCAGGCAGATCACTTGAGGTCAGGAGTTCAAGACCGTGGTGGCCAATATGGTGAAACCACGTCTCTACTAAAAACACAAAAATTAACTGAGCGTGGCGGCACACACCTGTAGTCCCGGCTATTCAGGAGGCTGAGGCAGGAGAAATGCTTGGACCCAGGAGGTGGAGGTTGCAGTGAGCTGAGATCACTTCACTGCACTCCAACCTGGCAACAGAGCGAGACTCAAAAAAAAAAAAAAAAAAGATAAACTAGACACTAGACAGACAAGAACTACAAGGGCTTCTGCTAGTAGAAACAAGCTTCCTGTAAGAAGGACAGCTAGACACGGGTCTGACATGTAGACACTAGGCCTTTTGTCAGGGTAAAGATGCATCCCTTGAAAATCCCCTGCAGCCCTGCCAGGGCAGGGTTAGAGTTTATAGCCAGCAGCCTCCAGAGAGACCACAGGCCAAATTAGGAAAAAACTACAACACCTGTGAAAGACAAAATGCAAAAACTTTCAGAAGTTACAGGCAAATATTTTTTCCAACTTCACGATAGGGAGAATTTTCTTATATAAGAAGATAAGGCTGGGCGCACTGGCTCACACCTGTAATCCCAGCACTTTGGGAGGCTGAGGCGGGCAGATCACTTGAGGTCAGGAGTTTGAGACCAGTCTGGCTAACACAGAGAAACCCCATCTCTATTAAAAGTACAAAAATTAGCTGGATGTGGTGGTGCATCCTTATAAACCAGCTACTAGGGGCCTGAGGCAGGAGAATCACTTGAACCCAGGAGGGAGAGGTTGCAGTGAGCCAAGATCGCATTACTGCACTCTAACCTATGCAAAAGATGGAGACTCAGTCACTAAAAAAAAAAGGAAAATAAAGTAGGTCCCAAGGGAAAAGAGAGACAAATTCAACTCTATCATAATTAATAATACAAATACATAAAACAAATATATATAAGATTAAAATTATTATAAATTAAATGTGGAATGGAGTGATAACATGCACCACAATCTGGGAGAAAATATTTACAATCCCTACAAATGAAGAAGAATTAGTGTGCAGAGAGTGTTAAAAAATAATAATAATAATAAAAGGTAGCTTTGCAGACACTGCTGCTGCCACCACTGGGAGCCCCTTACCACCAGCCATGGTCAACCCCACCACGTCCTTCTACATTGCCATTGATGGCGAGCCTTTGGGCCATGTCTCCTTCAAGCTGTTTGCAGACAAGTTTCCAAAGATAGCAGAAAAGTTTTGTGCTCTGAGCACTAGAGAGAAAGGATTTGGTTACAAGCGTTCCTCCTTTTACAGAACTTTTCCAGGGTTTACGTGTCAAGGTAGTGACTTCATACTCCATAATGGCACTGGTGGCGAGTCCATCTATGGGGAGAAATTTGATGACGAGAACTTCATCCTGAAGCATGCAGGTCCTGGCATCTTGTCCATGGCAAATGCTAGACCCAACAGAAATGGTTCCCAGGTTTTCATCTGCACTGCCAAGACTGAGTGGTTGGATGGCAAGCACAAGGTCTTTGGCAAGGTGAAAGAAGGCATGAATACTGTAGAAGCTATGGAACACTTTGGGTCCAGGAATGGAGAGACTAGCAAGAAGATCACCATTGCTGACTGTGGACAACTCGAGTAAGTTTGACTTACTCTTTATCTTAACCACAAACCATTCCTTCTGTAGCTTAGGAGAGCACCCTCCATACCATTTGCTCACAGTATCCTACAATCTTTTTGCTGTTGCTACAGTTCCCTTTGGGTTCCATGCTTTCCTTATTCCCTTCCATGCCTAGCTGAACTGTAGAGTTAAGTTTATGATTATGAAATAAAAATTAAATAACAAAAAAAGGTAAAGAATACAATAAACATAGAAATGAATTAAACATAAAAAATGCCTTCTATTTCAGAGAAGATAAAAGACCACATCAGAAAAATGTTTGACACCAATGGTAATCAGTAAAAAGCAATATGTAATTACACAGAGATTGTGTTTAATACTAGAGGAGCACAAAAAAATAAGTTTGATAATTCCAAGCCTTGGCAAATTGCAAGGAATAAACACACATGCACCAGTGGTCAGATGGTTAATCAATATACTCCATCAGTATTTCCTAGTAAATATGAATTTGTCCATAATATTCAAGTCAGTAATTTTTTCTCAATGTGTAAAAAATTTGTAATTTAGCACTTGGAGACAGAACAAGAATGACACTGTCACCAGGATCAATAAACTTGAAACATTAGTCCACAAGCAATAGAGTGAAGCCTCAGACAGCAAAGTATGTGCAACAGACTGAGGCAAAGAAACCAAAAAAGTCTTTCAGTGTAACATTAATTGTAATAGTAATACCAATATTAACTCGCTGAAAACTCAAAATAGCCAAAACTCTGCTTTGCAGTAAATAGATGGCAAATTTATAAAGAATAACAACAACAACAAAAAAAAACATACCATCATGGTCACCTCTGGGTGCAGAAGGGAGATGAGATGGGGGTGATATACCAGCACTGCCAAAGGCCTATTTACCTGAGTGGGTGAGTCCATGTGTGTTTATATTATTATTTAAATTAAGTGTAAGTATTTTATTTCCAGAATTCTCTTTGCTTCTTAGACTCAATCCAACCAGATTCTCAACCAAGACAATAACACTCTTACACTTAAATCATGGAATAAAATTCTTGAATGCTTCAGCAAACTAAAATTATATGACATCAAGATTCTATAAAGAAAATGAGTGCGAAGCCGCTCTGCCTGAGTGGCTCAGAACTCCGAGAAATACACCTGATTGGGAAATGCCTTGCCCCAGTGAAGACTTTTTCAGCCCCAGGGCAACAACAATCACACCCACAGAAAGAGCATCAGATCCCACTCCCAACCGCATCTGCCTATGGATCCCCTAGAAAATCTGCAGCACAGCCCTGCCAGGAAGAACTAAATGGGCCTTCAGTGACCTCCTTTTACAGGCTCAAGATTGGCCTTAGCTTGGAGTCACTGGCCTAAGGCCTCTGCTCCCCACTAAAGGGTAGTCATTTATTATTTTTCTTTATTCGACAAGTTTTTATTGGGTTATCTACCCTGTACCAGGTACCAGTCTAAGTATTGGGGAACAAAGACTAATAAGCTCCCTGCAATCAAGGAACTTATGATCATATGATAACATGAAATAAGCAAAAATTTTTTTTTTTTTTTTTTAAGATGGGGTTTCACCATGATGGCCAGGCTGGTCTTGAACTCCTGGCCTCAGGTGATCCACCCACCTCGCCCTCCCAAAGTGCTAGGATTACAGGCGTGAGCCACCACGCCTGGCCACAAGCAAAAATTTTTAAACGTCAACCATGTTAGTCTATCTATTACAAGGGGATCTTGATCTGAAAGATAGTAATTGTGGGAAACGGTAATAGCTGACACCCAGTGCTCTAATTCAATCTTCGCAGCAACCCTATGAGGTACGTATAATTATCTTGTATAAGTGAGGAAACTGAGGCATGGAGAGGCAAGGTCACAGAGTCAGTCAGTGGTGCGGCTTGGATTCAAACCAGAGCAGCCTGATTTCAGAGCCTGTGCTTAGCCATTTCTCTCTACCTAGAGGGTGAGAAGCAGGGAATGGAAAAAGGGAAGCCACCCTCCTCCATGCAGAGTCAGAGTAGAGGAAGCTCACCTCTTACTAGGTAGCTTTGCCCCCAAAAGGGTTAATTCCTTCTCCTGCATCTGCTTTGTATGATAATAAGAAGTCTGTTGCTTTATAAACAGGTGCACCTCACAACAGTAGGAGAAAGGACCAGAGCTCTGCAGAGGCAAGCTCTGCTTCTCACAGTGAGGACCAGCCCATGGCAAGAGTGGAAGGCATGCAGGTCTTCCCTAGTGTTCTCCTAAGCTGTAAGTGGTAATGGAGTGGTGGTTTCAGTCAAAAAATTCTGGTATCAAATCCTGGATTTGCCACTTATTAGCTCTGGGACTGTGAGCTACCGATTCTTTCTAAAACATAGTCTTCCCATCTGTACTGTGAGCACACTGAATTATGTCCACGCATTCTTCACTCTATGTCCTAGATTCCTTTTCCCTCCTCTGTGACTTTTTTGTCCTTCATTTCTATCAGGTGCTACGTTCTTAAGTCTTGTATTAGAAACCAGTTCAGACAATAAGGTTGGCAGGCAAGCTGTTTTCATCACAGAGATCAACCAAGTGGTAAATGGCTGTGTCTTCATCGGTTAGGAATCAATCTGGCTACCTTGATCTTTTCCCTTGTAAACCTTTTGACATAAGCCTCTTTGATTATCCTGGGATTTTAAAATTAATATTATTATTTTAAATCCTGGGATTTCCTAGTTGCTTCCTTTCTGGCAAGTCTGATCTGGCTGGTCTGTTAACAACGCAGAGGTAGGAGTGGGCTGGAGGGCTGGAATGGTGCTGAGGGCCTAATGCCCTCTAGCGGCCAGGTGCAGGGGTGACTGCAGCATCCCTATGAGGAAGGTTGCAGAGGGATTCTGGTGCCAAGTCAGGAGCTAGACCAATGGTTCTCAGTGTGGTCCTTGGACCAGCGACAGCAGCACCTGGATGCTTTGCTAGAAATGAAATTCTCAGGCACACCTGAAACTCTAAGTCAGAAGCTCTAGAATGGTGGTGGGTGGTGCGTGGAGGGGAAGCCTGAGTTTTGTCAAGCCCTCCAGGGGATTATAATGGACCGTGAAGCTTGAGAACCACAGCCCTCTAAAGTCATTCCCTGAGACTCCCTGTTCTCTTGCCTGTAAACCAAGAAGGGATATGCACAGAACGGCTGTGGAGCTGACCAGGAAAGATGTGCTGAAGGCTGTGTCAGGTATTTGTTTATTTTATTTTTGGAGACAGGGTCTCGCTCTTTTAACCAGGCTAGAGTGCAATGGCGCTATCCTAGCTCACTGAGCTCAATCTCCCAGGCTCAAGTGATCCTCCCAACTCAGCCTCCAGAGTAGCTGGGATCACAGGTGCTTGCCCCCACATCCAGCTAATTTTTATATTTTTAGTAGAGATGGGGTCTTGCTATGTTGCTCACTCTGGTCTCAAACTCTTGGGGGCTCATGCAATCCTCTGGCACTGGCCTCTCAAAGTGTGGGATTACAGCTGTGAGCCAATGCATATGTCTGGCCCACTTACTTTTAAAGGAGAAAATACCCAGTGTTCAAAAAAACCAGCAAAATCACTCAAACTCACTGTTAAGTCTATAGGAGGAAAAGAAATTGAAAAGCATTTGTATTTTACAGCTCAACAATAAAAGCTAAGTATCCCTTTCCAACAATAAAGATGACAATTATTGTCATTAAATTATTACTTCCATGACAAATCATTTAGTCAACAACCATATTTGAACACCTTCTTGGTGTTGCCAAATCCTATCCCATAGATTTTAGCATTAATCTCCAAATTCCAGAAAACAGGAAACAGAACAAAGTTATCCACTGTAACAAATTCTCCACCCTGAAAAGGAGAGGAATTGATGTTTTGGTGAATCTTTGTAATTCACAAATTTACCACACTTCTTTATGGAATGTATTCATTTTAATGTAGGCATAATAGGAGGTTTTTCCCTAATTCTATTCCCTTGTAGCATTCCCAAGGGTAAGTCCTGGAATTCCATTTGAAATTACCCAAAAGAAAAGAACAGACGAGAAACATACGCTTTCTTCTGGGGAAGGAAAAAATGTTGTTAAGTAAGAATTATTAACAAGTGAAACATGAGATGATCTTTTCTCTGAAATTCTCTTTCTTGCCTCTTTGTAAATATTTTATCTTTTTTTCTTTCTCTCTTGCTCTGTCACCCAGGCTGGAGTGCAGTGGCGCGATCTCAGCTCACTGCAACCTCCGCCTCCTGGGTTCAAGAGATTCTCCTGCCTCAGCCTCCTGAGTAGCTGGGACTACAGGTGCGTACCACCACACCTGGCTAATTTTTTGTATTTTCAGTAGAGACAGGGTTTCACTGTGTTAGCCAGCCAGGATGGTCTGGATCTTCTGATTTTGTGATCTGCCCACTTTGGCATCCTAAAGTGTTGGGATTACAGGCTTAAGCCACCACACCCCGACATTTTATCTTTTAAGCTTTACTGATAACATACATTTTACATTTACTGAAAAGTGGGATAAATGAATAAATCTTTTCAAACCGACAAACCCATGGAGAGGCAGTGCTGACCTAGAACATAGGCATGTCTGACTCAAGGGTTAGGTCAAGTCATCCTGTCACATGGGACACCCCCTCATCCTCAGTGAAGTGACCACCATCCCAAGAAAAGACAATGCATTGTACATCCCCGTGTACTCAAAGTGCATTTTGCTTTTCCGTTTTCTTGCATTGACATGCTTGGATGGGTTTTCTCTTGTCTTTCAGTATAGTTTTTCTCCCTTCAGTAGTCTGAGAGAATCCAGAAGGCAAGAATCAATACCCTCAATACCAGCATCTGATTGGCTGACCCCCCCACCCGCCCATCCACAAAGGAACAGAAACTGGGGCTGGGGAAGAAAAGCTGAGCGCCCCAAGGGGTGGCTATTTATTTGAGGGGGATACCAGGAGACTCCTTCCAGCCCAGGGCATCTAGCTGCTTCCCTGAGAGGCCCCAGCCCCATCTCTGAGAAGAAACCCAGAAGTTCACAATTCACTAGATCCTCCAACAGACTTGGCAACTGTGGGCATCTTGGGGTCAACCCTAGGCAGTTCTGAAATCCAGGACCAGGGAAAGAAGGAGGGTGGGCTGACGACACATCACCCCGTAAAATTTCCAAAAAGGAACCTCAACCCACAGACATTCTAATAAGGTGTCTGTGCCTAGGGAAGTTGAAAGGAGAGACACAAAGGTTTTTTATGGTAGAGCGTCAGGTGGTTACTCTCTTCTTTCCTCTCAGAGGAAAAGTCCACGAAGAGAAAACAAATCTCTGAAAAAGAGTCATACATTGCTTTGCAGGGAAAAACTAATAAACAATTCTAACACTGTATTTGTTGAAAATGTAGAATGACGGACAAAAAGCTGATAAAGTTGTAAATTGGAGAGGGAAAGCTGGCCTTTGGAAATGCAGCGAGGAATTTACTCCTAGTCCCTGTAGCAGACAGGGTCGTGTCTTTGGGACCCTGCTTCTCATACATTTAGAAGACTTGGAGGGAAACCAGTACCCCAGGGAAAGATGAGGGAATGATGATCCCACGGACCACAGCTCCTCCCACACGAACCCTACACCGAGGCGGGATTCCACCCATGACCCTCCTGTGACCCACGCACAACCTAGAGGGACGAGGGGCTGTGGGTGCGGGGCTGGGGCCACAGTCGCCACGCAGGGACGCAACAGGACGCCAGCGGTCCCGGCAGCCAGCCCAGACCCACCCTGCGGGCGAGAGGACCAAGGAACGAGCTGCGCCAAAGGGGACTCAAGTCCCAGACCCCAGAGTCGCCGCAGGAAGGCCCAGTTACCTCCACAACTGGATCCGGCCCGTTCCAACCAGACCCTTCTCCAAGTCTAGGAACTCCAGGTCCTGCACATGCACCATTTCCGCACTTCCAGGTGTCCTGGCTTCCTTATGACGGCTCCTTTGGTCAGAGCAGGTCACAGCGCGACAGAGGATGCAGCGGTGCCACCGGTGGCGTCCTCGGCGGAAAGGACTCGGCCTACCGACTTGTTGACCGTTGCCCAGGTTTCCTGGCGACGCACCTGATTGGAATGTTCAGAGCAAGCCCCAGTGTCACTGATTGGACAGATTGGGGCTCCGCCCCCTGCATCATAGAAGAAAACATCTAACAGGTGGTTGCAGGGAGTCGGATTGATAGGCTGTAGCCACAGCCAATAGCAGGCCCAGCTTCCTCCTAGCAACCAAACCAGGCTCCGCTGGAGGCACCAACACAATTGTCCACTGGCTTTCCAGAGCTACTCCTGGCCTCTTCCTGTACCCAGTGGGCCCTTTCTGCCTCTTCCAGGTCACAGATATGCACAGGGAATTCCAGACTCAGTGTCCAATGGAGAGATCTCCTTCCCTCAAAGCAAGAGGGAAGCTGAGTCCAAACCAGGCCACACTGGAACAGGAGGGAGGGCCTGATGTCCTCCAGG
>NW_022437092.1:304215-305072 GCF_009761245.1 Sapajus apella
ACCCACCCAATCATTTCTGTAGCTAAACCTTAAGCATTATATAAATATCTATCTCTCTCTTTTTTTTTTTTTTTGAGACGGTGTTTCGCTCGTTACCCAGGCTGGAGTGCAATGGCGCAATCTCGGCTCACCGCAACCTCCGCCTCCTGGGTTCAGGCAATTCTCCTGCCTCAGCCTCCTGAGTAGCTGGGATTACAGGCACGCGCCACCATGCCCAGCTAATTTTTTGAAATACCTATCTCTTTCAAAGAGGCCTCAGGTTGAAAACACCTGTAGCTCTCTCAGGTCTCTCCGCCCCCCCCGCCCCGATTAAATTATTTGCATCTGTCTTCCATGATAGACTGTGGTATCTTGGGTAGGAACCTCATTCATGGTATTTTGCTTCTGTTCCCCCAAACCTGTGTCACCATTTGCTCATTAAGGACACAGAATATTTTAAGCTGACCATCAACCTGCTGCAAATGTTGGAGGTTTCACCACAATCCTAAAATATTCACATCCCAGGCTGGGCAATGTAGCTCCCGCCTATAATCCCAGCACTTTGAAAGGCCGAGGCGGACAGAGTTCGAGACAAGCCTGGCCAGCATGGTGAAACCCCATCTCTACTGAAAATACAAAAACTTAGCCAGGCATGGTGGCACGCAACTGTTAATCCCAGCTACTCGGGAGGCTAAGGCAGGAGAATTGCTTGAACCCGGGTGGCAGAGGTTGCAGTGAGCCGAGATCATACCACTGCACTCTAGCCCAGGTGACGGAATGAGACTCCATCTCAAAAAAAAAAAAAAAAGAAGAAAAGAAAAATCCACACCCCAAGGAGAGTATATAGATTTTTTTTTTTTTTTTTTTTTTTTTTTTTG
>NW_022437092.1:310072-414566 GCF_009761245.1 Sapajus apella
ATTTTTTTTTTTTTTTTTTTTTTTTTTTTGAGACAGAGTTTCGCTCTTGTTGCCCAGGCTGGAGTGCAATGGCTCGATCTCAGCTCACTGCAACCTCTGCCTCCCGGGTTCAAGTGATTCTCCTGTGTCAGCCTCCTGAATAGCTGGAACTACGGGCGCATATCACCACACCCAGCTAGTTTTTATATTTTTAGTAGAGATGGGGTTTCACCATGTTGGTCAGGCTGGTCTCGAACTCCTGACCTGGTGATCCACCCACCTGGGCCTCCCAAAGTGATGGGATTACAGGCGTCAGCCACCGCACCCAGCCAGAGAGTATATAGATATTAATATGCCTTCACTACAAGGAGCTCCACTGACTCCCTTTCTGGAAAATGGCTCAAACCAGTTTTCTGGAGGACTATACAAAATTGATAGACATAAAGATAACACGTTCAATTTGCTTTTATTTACATGATTTCCCTTTTTTGTTTTTGAGACAAGTCTTGGTCTGTCACCCACGCAGGCATGCAGTGGCTTAATCTTGGCTCACTGCAACCTCCGTCTTGTGGGCTCAAGCAATCCTCCCACTTCAGCCTCCTGAGTAGCTAGCCTACAAGTGTGCACCAACATGCTTGGCTAATATTTAAATTTTTTGTAGAGATGAGGTCTCACTCTATTGCCCAGGCTGGTCTCAAACTCCTGGACAAAAGCAAGTCTCCTGACTCGGCCTCCCAAGTGCTGGGATTACAGGTGTGAGCCACTGTGCCTGGCTGATTTAACTTTTCATAGGTTGTTATGAAAGTGATTAACCCCGTGAACCATGGTTGGATTTCACTGATTCCCAAAAGTTGTAGTGAATTCTTATAATTTTATGTTGCCTTGATATCCACCTTAAAGGTAAGTTTAACTTTCTCTTTTTCTTAAGTTTAATTTTCTCATACCAGAAGCAGGGTTTATTGTTAACACAGTTTCCAGTTCTCCACCTCCTTCCAGTTCCTCAATGTCATGAATCCATATATCTGTCTTAGACAAGATTCCCAGTGACCACCTCGCTATAGGCTAGCTAGGTAATGTCCTTACTGACCCCGCACTTCAGATGAACTGTGCAGGTGTGCTACAGTGACCACCTCTTAGTCACAGTGTGACCTCCTTGAAATTGTACCTGCTTGCTTTAAACCCATTGATTAAAATTCCCTGGGGGAAACTTTCACTAATGTCCTGAACCCTAATACAGGTTCTGACCCCTGGGTTCATCTATTTCTCCCTCTGTCTCCATGTGGTCCCTCACCTCTGTGTGTGTGGCCTCCATATGTCCAGTGTATCCTCCAGGACCTGTAAGCAAGAAAATCTTTATTTCCATCTTATGTCTCTCATAGTCACTAAAAGGGTGTTCTCCATTTTAAAGATCCTAAATTAGGACAATTGGTATAGTAGGCAGGATAGAGAGTGATTCTCATGATTAGTATATCTTTCATCTGCTATAGCTTAACATCATAAATCATCTGGGCAACCACACTGGTGAGGCAGTAGTGTTTGCTGTAATGAAATAGAGACTAAAAAACAATATGAAAGATCAATAAAGTGAAGAGTTTTTTAAAAAGATAAAATCAACAGAGCTCTAGCCTGACTCACTAGATAAAAATACCACATTCGAATAAAATCAGAGGTGAAAAAAAGGAGTCAGCCGGGTGTGGTGGCTCACGCCTGTAATCCCAGCAATTTGGAAGGCCAAGGAGGGAGGATCATGAGTTTGAGACCATCCTGGCCAACATGGTGAAACCCCATCTCTACTAAAAATACAAAAAATTAGCTGGGCATGGTTGTTCATGCCTGTAATCCCAGCTACCCAGCTACTAGGGAGGCTGAGACAGGAGAATCACTTGAACCCTGGAGGCAGAGGTTGCAGTGAGCCAAGATCACACCACTGTACTCCAGCCTGAGCAACAGAGCAAGACTACATCTCAAAAAGAAAAAGAAAAAGAAAAACAAACAGTGCTTTCCAGGAAATCTGCTACTAAACTATAGTTTAGGAGATACTTCTTTTCATTGTCATTTTTGTTTTTGGTTTTTTGAGACAGGGAGTCAGTCTGTCAGGCAGGCTGGAGTGCAGTGGCACAATCACAGCTCACTGCAACCTCAGCTTCCCGGGCTTAACTGATCCTCCCACCTCAGCCTACCAAGTAGCTGGAGCTACAGGTGTGCACCACCATGCCCGGCTAATTTTTCTATCTTTTATAGAGATGGGGTTTTGCCATGTTGCCCAGGCTGGTCTTGAACTCCAGAGCTCAAGCAATCCACCCACTTTAGCCTCCCAAAGTGCTGAAATTATAAGCCTGATCCACTGTGCCCAGCCAGATACTTCTTAAACAGAGGAAAAACACATGAAATGGAAACATCTTCTCCATCTCTTCACTCTTGTTGCTGAACATCCAGAGGATTCTCTTCTGTATTATGAGCACTGATGATACTACTGTCCAGCAGCGTTGACACATGGTGTCAGCCTTATGAACTTACAGCTATTAAGCATCTTATAGAATACTACACTAATTGTGGTAAGTTATGACTCAGATGATAAAGCCATAACTAAAAAACAAAAAGAAAAAATATGAGAAAGAAGTTATCCTCATTTATAGACATGTTAGGTGAAAAGAATTTACCGACCTTCAATTAAAAACTGTCTCTCCTGGCCAGGCACAGTGGCTCATGTTTGTAATCCTAGCACTTTGGGAGGTAGAGGTAGGAGACTAGCCTGAGCAACACAGTGAGATTTTGTCTCTATAGAAAATTTATTTTAAAAAAAAAAAAAAAAAAAAAAAAAGCTGGGCATGGTGGTGCATGCCCATGGTCCCAGCTATTCAGGAGGCAGAAGTGGGAGAACTGCTTGGGCCACAGAGGGTGAAGCTGCAGTGAGCTATGATTGTGCCACTGCACTCCAGCCTGGGTGTCAAAGAAAGATACTGTCTCAAAAAAATAAATAAATACGCGCACACACAAGAAAACAAACAAACAAAAAAACAAAACAAAACAAAACAAAAAACTGAGTCTCCTCCATACATTCTGTAATAGTGTAGAGGCAAGATTCTCCTCATTCATTCATCCAGCCTGGAAACTTCCATGTTTTATCACATATTTAACGCCCAACATCAACTCTGCTATTAACATTGGGCATTTCTTTCTTTATTGTGCAAGAAGTGACCTCTTTTTAGTTCTCCATTGCTTTTTTTTCTTTCTTTTTTTCTTTTTTGACATGGGGGTCTCACTCTGTCACCTAGGCTAGAGTACAGTGGTGTGATCTCAGCTCACTATAACCTCTGCCTCTTGGGTTCAAGTGATTCTCTTGCCTCAACCTCCCAAGTTGCCGGGATTACAGGCATGTGCCACCACATCCAGCTAATTTTTCAATTTTTAGTGGAGATGGGGTTTTGCTATGTTGGCCAGGCTGGTTTTGAACTCCTGGCCTTAAGTGATCTACCTGCCTCGGCCTTCCAAAGTGCTGGGATTACAGGCATGAGCCACCACACCAGGCCTAGCTCTCCATTTCTTGAACAACACCTATACCTCAGGTACAGAATTAGCAGTGAATAGTTGGCCCAGCGTGGTGGCTCACATCTGTAATCCCAGCATTTTCAGAGGCTGAGGCGGGAGGACCCTGAGATCAAGAGATCAAGACTATCCTGGTCAACATGATGAAACCCTATCTCTTCTAAAACTACAAAAAATAGTGGGGCATGGTGGCAAACACCTGTAGTTTCAGCTACTCAGGAGGCTGAGGCAGAAGAATCGCATGAACCTGGAGGCTGAGGTTGCAGTGAGCTGAGATCCCACTACTGCACTCCAGCCTGGGTGACATACTGAGACTTTGTCTCAAGAAAAAAAAAGTTACACATTTTTACCTATTATATGAATTTTCCATACCTAAGAAGGTCTTTCCGACCTTTTCTGGACACTACATGCTGCTTAGTTTCTTCCCATATTCTTAAAGATTTGTTTCTGGGCAAAAAATGTCTATTTGCTTAAATTATCAGATATATGACTGTGAATAGTGTGCAGAGGAAATGAAAATTATCCCTCCTCAATAAAGGGAGGTGGTTATCATAGGCCCTCCGTCTGGGAGTGGAGTGCAGGTCTACAGTGTAGCAGGCAGGAGACAGGGGAGTCAATCCTGGGGATCAAATCTAAACACCTACTAAGATCCAAATAGACTCTGTAGGAACAGGTCCCTCATGGATAGGAAAATGAAAAAAGGTCACACGCAGTAGCTCATCCCTGTAATCCCAGCACTTTGGGAGGCCGAGGCGGGTGGATTGCCTGAGATCAGGAGTTCAAGACCAGCCTGACCAATATGGTGAAACCCTGTCTCTACTAAAAATGCAAAAATTACCCAGGTGTAGTGGCGTGAGCCTGTACTCCCAGCTACTCAAGAGGCTGAGACAGGAGAATTGCTTGAACCCAGAAGGCAGAGGTTGCAGTGAGTCAAGATCACGGCACTGCACTCCAGCCTAGGTGACAGAGGAAGACTTCTTCTCAAATAAATAAATAAATAAAATAAAGAAAAAGAAAAAGAAAACAAAAAACAGTACTCAGAACAAGTAGGAAAGAAACCTAGAGGCCAGGGCCAGGTGTGGTGGCTCACACCTGTTATCCCAGCACTTTGGGAGGCCGAGGCAGGTGGATCACGAGGTCAAGAGATTGAGACTATCCTGACCAACATGGTGAAACCCCATCTCTACTAAAAAATACAAAAATTAGCTGGATGTGGTGGCACACACCTGTAGTCCCAGGTACTCGGAAGGCTGAGGCAGGAGAATTTCCTGAACCCAGGAGGCAGAGTTTACAGTGAGCCGAGATTGTGCCACTGCACTCCAGTCTGGTGCCTGGCGAGAGTAAGACACTGTCTACAAAAAAAAGAAAAAAAGAAAAAGAAACCTAGAGGCCAGGTGCAGTGGTTCATGCCTGTAACCCCCCCACTTTGGAAGGCTGAGGCAAGCAGATCACTTGAGATCAGGAGTTCAATACCAGCCTGGCCAACATGGCGAAACCCCATCTCTACTAAAATATAAAAATTAGCTGGGTGTGCTCGCTTCAGCAGCACATATACTAAAATTGGAACGATACAGAGAAGATTAGCATGGCCCCTGCGCAAGGATGACACGCAAATTCATGAAGCGTTCCATATTAAAAAAAAAAAAAAATTAGCTGGGTGTAGTGGTGCACACCTGTAATCCCAACTACTCAAGGGGCTAAAGCACAAGAATCACTCGAATCTGGGAGGTACTGGCTGCAGTGAGCCAAGATCATGCCACTGCACTCCAGCCTGGATGACAGAGCAAGGCTCCATCTAACATAAATAAATAAATATTCATATTAGTGTGCAATCACCACCACCATCCATCTCTAGAACCCTTATCTTGCAAAATTGAAACTATGCACATTAAATAACTATCCATTACCCAATTTCCCTAACTCTTGGCAAATGATGTTGTACTTTTCTATCAATATGACTACTCTAGATACCTGATATAAGTAGAATCATAGAGTATTGTCTTCATATGAATGGCCCATTTCACTTACCATAATGTCAAGGCTCATCTTGCAGCACATATGAAAATTTCCTTCCTTTTTAAGGTTCAGTAATACTCTACCATATGTATAAACTTCTTTTTGTTTATTCACCTGTTGATGAAAACCTGAGTAGCTTCCAGTTTACCTACTGTGAACGATGCTATGTACACAGGTGCACGAAACCTATTTGAGACTTTGCTTTCAATCTGTTTATATTCCCAAAAATGGAAATTGCTGATCATGTTATTTCTGTTATCTGGGGATCTGCCATACTGTTCTCAGCAGGGTTGTACCATTTTACATTCCCACTGATAGTGCACAAGTTCCTCAAACATTCCACTTGCCAGCATTTGTTTTTCATCTTTGAGAGTACTTATCCTAGTAAGATGGTATGTACATCTTGAGTTTGATTTGCATTTCCCTAATGACTAATGACGTTGAGCATTGTTATATGCTTATTGGCCATCTGGATTTCTTCTTCGGAGAAACGTCTAAATCCTTTCCTCCATTTTAAAATTGAACTGTGTCTTAGATTGGGTTGCTAAAACAAAATACCATAAATTGGAAAACTCAATTAATCAACAAACATTTATTTCTCATGGTTTGAGAAGCTGGGAAGTCCAAAACCAAGGCACTGGCAGAGTCCATGTCTGGTAAGGGCCTGCTTCCTAGTTCAAAGACAGCTATCTTCTCACTGTACCCTCTCATGGTGGAGGGCAAAGCTAGCTCTCTAGGGACTCATATTAGGAAACTTACAAGGCCTCCATCTTCATGATATCATCTAATCCTAACCACCAACCACCACAGACAGGGCCTCCAAATACCATCACACTGGGCAGGTGGTAAGTTTTTAATATATGACTCTGAGGGACATACAGTCAGCCAAAACATTCCACCTCTGGCCCCCAAAATCCATGTCGACACATGTAAAATATATTTATCTCATCCCAGAGACCTCAGAAGTCTCAGCTAATTCCAGCATGAACTCTAATGTTTAAACTCAAACTCCAAAGTGTCATGTCCTATCACGTAACTCAGATATGGGTGAGACTCAATTCATGCTGAAGCAAAATTCTTCTTCAGCTCCGAACCTGCGAAATCAAACTAGTTGTGTATTTCCAAAATACAATGAGACAAGCATAGGATAGATATTCCTATTCCAAAAGTGAAAAACAGGATAGGAGAAAGGGGTGGGCTCCCAAACAAGTCCAAAACCCAAGAAGCAAACTGAAGGCTTTTCACACTCTTTATACTTGTACAATTTTCCTCCTTTATGCATTTTCACATGTATTCGAAGGTTGTGTGATAAATGAAAGCTTTCCCATATCCCTTACGTAAGGTTTATCTCCATTATGAGCTCTTTCATGTCTTTGAAAGGAACTGGAATAACTGAATGTTTTTCCACATTGCTTACATTCATAGGGTTTTTCTCCGGTATGAGTTCTTTCATGTATCCTAATGGAACTGGCATAATTGAAGGCTTTCCCACATTCTTTACATTCATAGGGTTTTTCTCCAGTATGAGTTCTTTCATGTGTTCGGACAGAACTAGGACAGTCAAAGGCTTTACCACATACCTGACATTTATAAGGTCCATCTCCAGTGTGCAGTATCATATGTTTTCTAATCCTTTTAAGAGAAATAAAAGCTTTCCCACATACCTGACATTCATAGGGTTTCTCTCCAGTGTGAGTTCTTTCGTGTATTTGAAATGAACTGGGACAGTCAAAGGCTCTACCACATATTTGACATTTATAAGGTCCATCTCCAGTGTGCTTTATCATGTGTCTTCGAACGCTTGGGAGAGAAATGAAGGCTTTCCCACATTCCTTACATTCATAAGGCTTCTCTCCAGTGTGAGTCCTTTCATGTGTTCGAACATTACTGGAAGAACTGAAGGTTTTACCACATTTATTACATTCATAGGGTTTCTCCCCAGTATGAGTTCTTTCATGTTTTCTAACATAACTGGGAAATATAAAGGCTCTCCCACACACTTTACATTTATAAGGTCCATCCCCAGTGTGCCTAATCATATGACTTTGAAAATTTGTGAAAGAAATGAAGGCCTTCCCACATTGTTTACATTCATGGGGTTTCTCTCCAGTATGAGTTCTTTCATGTATTCGAAACAAACTGGGGCGGTCAAAGGCTTTTCCACATTCCTGACATTTATAAGGTCCGTCTCCAGTGTGCCTAATCATGTGTCTTTGGAAACTTGGGAAAGAAATGAAAGCTTTCCCACATTCCTGACATTCATAGGGTTTCTCTCCAGTATGCGTTCTTTCATGTATTTGAAATAAACTGGGGCGGTCAAAGGCTTTCCCACATTCCTGACATTTATATGGTCCGTCTCCAGTGTGCTTAATCATGTGTCTTCGAACGCTTGGGAGAGAAATGAAGGCCTTCCCACATTCCGGACATGCATAAGGTTTCTCACCAGTGTGAGTTCTTTCATGTCTTCGAAAGGATTGACAAGAACTAAAGGCTTTCCCACACTGCTGACATTTATATGGTTTCTCTCCATACTCCTGATACTCATATGGTTTGTGTCCAGCGTGAGACCTGATGTGCCTACTAAGGGATGAATGATGCATGAATACTTTCCCACACAAACTACATTCACATGGTGTTACCACAGTAGGAATTTTCTTGTTCAGATTAAGATTAAGAACCTGACTGAAGGCTTCTCCACATTGATCGTGTTCTTTACTTTCACTGAGTCCCACTCCCGCATGATTGCTGGAAAAAATAGAAAGCATGATTTAGTGGTTTATTTGCAACTTTATATTTATTAATAGGTATTCGACTTACATTTTTACCATAATGGGGGAAAGGGTAGGTTTTCAGTCCTCTGTGGTTTGAAAGTAAATGGGATGGAATGCTCTGCAAGAGGGCATGACAGTAGCTATTATCAAAAAAGTGATATTCATATATACAATTTATTTTTTTTTTTTTGAGATGTAGACTCACTCCGTTGCCTAGGCTGAAGTGCAGTGGCATAGTCTCAGCTCACTGCAACCTCTGCCTCCCGGGCTCAAGTAATTCTCCTGTCTCGGCCTCCCAAGTAGCTGGGATTACAGGCACTTGCCACCACACCCAGCTAATTTTTTGTATTTTTAGTAGAGATGGGGTTTCACCATGTTGGCCAGGCTGGTCTCGAACTCCTGACCTTGTGATCTGCCTGACTCGGCCTCCCAAAGCACTGGGATCACAGGCATGAGCTACTGTGCCCAGCCCTAATTTTTTTTTTTTGAGACAGAGTCTTGCTCTGTCGCCAGGCTGGAGTGCAGTGGTGCTATCTCAGCTCACTGCAACCTCCGCCTCCCAGGTTCAAGCCATTCTCCTGCCTCAGCCTCCCAAGTAGCTGGGATTACAGGTGCACACCACCACACCCAGCTAATTTTTGTATTTTTTTAATAGAGACAGGGTTTCACGATGTCGGCCAGGATGGTCTCAATCTCTTGATTTCATGATCCACCTGCCTCGGCCTCCCAAAGTGTTAGGATTACAGGCATGAGCCACCATGCCCGGCCAATTTTTGTATTTTTAGTAGAGACAGGGTTTCACCATATTGGCCAGTCTGGTCTCAAACTCATGACCTTGTGATCTGCCCACCTTGGCCTCCCAAAGTGTTAGGATTACAGGCATGAGCCACCACACCCAGCCCAGTTTTTTAACACTATTTCCAAGTGAATGATTTTGCAACACTGAACATCTATGTCACACTTTTCCTCTTTTTTGTTGAAAAAAGTTGTCTGAATAAATAAATTTGAAGCTGGGGCTTATTGGTTTGTTTCCTTATTTTTTAAATTTCATGACATACCAAGAAGGGGACATTGCTTTCTCTTATCAGTGCAAATTACCTTAAAATTCTCCCCTGATTTTTGTACCAATCTTCAATGCTCTGGTCTTCCCATTTTTTCCCTAAAATATAGTCAGAAAAAAATCCTTATGAACTTATAGAAATTACAGAAATACGACTAAATTCTAACTTCATGAAGAGGTACAAACAGTTCTGATTTATTCACCCAAGTATTCCCTTTTCCACATCTGATATAATGAAACAGCATTAAAGAGCAAGAAATACTTCTTCTCTAATTGACTAAGAGAAAGAATGATGTCATCCTTACCTACACAAGCCAGATTTCTAAAGGTTTCCCGCATCACATCTCTGTAGAGTTTCTTCTGGGAAGGATCCAGCAAAGCCCACTCCTCAAGTGTGAAGTTCACAGCCACATCTTCAGAGGCCACTGAGTCCTAAAGCATCCCAAATATGCAATGCAGGAGGAAGGGTGAGATGACAGTACAGGGATGTAATCAATTCATCAAAGTTCACAAATGGCTGAGTGAAGTAGCTCATGCCTATAATCCCAGCACTCTGGGAGGCTAAGGCAGGCAGATCACCTGAGGTCAGGAGTTTGAGACCTGGCCAACATGGTGAAACCCCATCTCTATTAAAAATATAAAAGTTAGCTGGATATGGTGGCAAATGCCTGTAATCCCAGCTACTGAGGAGTCTGAGGCAGGGAATCGCTTGAACTCAGGAGGTGAACATTGCAGTGAACTGAGATCATGCCACTGCACTTCAGCCTGGGCGACAGAGACCCCATCTCAAACAAAAACACCAACAAACAAAAAAGTTCACAAGTGATGTGGCCGTCTCCAAACATTTATTTTACGATAGATTGTGGGAACAAAGTTGCCCAGGTGCCATGGCAAGAGACTGAAGGCACAATCTATCCCAACATAACAGATTTACTGATTACTTAGTTATAGCAATGATATAATTTCCAATTACTTATAGAAATGACACCAAGTAGATATCAGATTCAATCACATAATTATATAATCAATCTTATTACATCATTATTCGCTATTAATCTTTGCTTTAGTGTAGGAACATTTTAGTCTTATAGTATAGACATAATCCAGTGAAATGTAATTCGGAACTGAAGGGACATTGTGAGAAGTGATCAGGAGGTGAGAGTAAATGCCTTGCGGTAATGCCAGCACCTGGGAAGGCACCTGCTACTTAGCCGGCAAGCCTTGTGGTAACGCCAGCATCTGGGGAGGCGCCCGTTACTTAGCACATTGTGAGGGAGAGTTTCCCTCTCACTGGAGAGTTCAGAGAAAACTCTGCTCTGCTAGGTCTTGAGGAAGGTCTGACACTAGCCAGCCTGGCCCACAGACATCCAGGGGTTTAAACACCTCTCCGTGGTGCTGTACTCCGATGGTCACCATCCTCGTCCACTTTCATGTTCCACTTTCCCACCAGATGCTCCCTTGTAAACTCTTAGAAGCTGTGAGAAGAACAGAGGTAGCCTAAAAGCCTTTGGTCTCTCTGATAAGTGCATAAAAAGATACTGATGTAAGTGCCTCCCCTCCTTGCAGTGGCTACCTGAGAGAGGGACCCTCTGTACTGTACCCATGTGACCTCCTGAGCTGTGCCCACGTGGACCCCCCCGTTATTGTAAAAATGTGATTTGCTTGACTCATACCAATCATGTCAGATGAGTCACTCTCCTGACCCTGCCCCCCTGCCTCGTATACAATAAATATCAGCACGTCCAGGCATTCGGGGCCACTGCTGGAATCTGCCTCTCTTTGGTAGCAGTGGTCTGCCGAGCCCAGCTCAATTCTTCTCTTATCTCTGTGTCCTTGATTCTTTCTTTTCTACGATCTACTGTCTCTGCACACAAAAGAACACCCACTACACCCTGCAGGGCTGGATCCTGCAATAAATAAATATGGTCGTCAGAATTCTATCCACATTCACTTTCTAATGAACTTAATAGCCACATGAAAACATACAACTGATCTCTACATTTTTACTGTGGTCACTACAAGTTTTATTGGTCTCTAATGGCAGGATGCAGTTCACCTTTGAGAAACAAATAAAACGCCATACAAAGAAAACAAATTTTAAGATCATCATTCCTTCTGAGAAAAACTTCCATTTCCTTTCATATCTCGTATCAATCAGCAATCCATGAAACACAGGGTAGGCCGCGTACAGTTGCTCACGCCTGTAACCCCAGCACTTTGGGGTGACAAGCTGAGGTCAGGAGATCAAGACCAGCCTGCCCAACATGGTGAAACCCCGTCTCTACTAAAAATACAAAAAATTTGCCGGGTGTGGTGGTGGGCGCCTATAATCCCAGCTACTCAGGAGGCTGACGCAGGAGAACGGTTTGAACCCGGGAGGTGGAGGTTTCAGTGAGCCGAGATTGTGCCACTGCACTCCAGTCTGGGTGACAAGAGTGAAACTCCGTCTCAAAAAAAAAAAAAAAAAAGAAAGAAAAAAGAAACACAGAGTAAAACCTGAAAAAGGTTTCCATGAATAATAAACACTGAAGAAGTGGAACCATTTTGTTCTGTTCCCTTTAATAAACATGATAAGGCCGGTAGAAATCCACCTTCTGTCAAATCCAGCTGACCACACTTTCCTGACGGATTCTAGGCCATTAGACATTGACAGGTCAAGTTGGTCAAATCAAATTATTCCTCTGCAAAAGCACTCATTTTAACCTGCATGTATAATATTATAGACTCAGTTATTCCTTTTACTCTGTCCCATTTCATTAGGCTATTGGGAAGACAGAAATCAGGTATGAGGAAGAAGGCACGGCAACTTAGGCTGTGCCCCCTCACCCAGCAAAATCTCCATAGTCAAGAGCATCAGGGCAGTTTTCCACTTATTTTTATCTTATATATGCATACATACTAAGACAACAAAATGCCAGAAGAGCTTTTTCTGGCAGATACATAACAAAGTATCCTATGCCTTGCTGACCTTGAGGAACAGTTTAAGAGTTACAATTTCTGAGGGGTTAAGAGTTGCAATTTCTGAGGGATTTAAGTCCAGGTAGTTTGATGGTGAATTTAACCATTACATTTTTCTTTTTTTTTTTTTTTTTTTATGACGGGGTTTCATCATGTTGGTCAGGCTGGTCTTGAACTCCCAACCTCAGGTGATCCGCCCGCCTTGGCCTCCAAAGTACTTGGATTACAGGCGTGAGACACCACACCCGGCCGAATTTAACCATTATAAAATACATGAAGGGATCAGCAGTGCTCTTCTCCAAAAGAACATAAAATCCTCTTTCGCAAACTTCAAAAGGAAATGATTCCTGACCAGTCACCATGTGATATTACATTGCATAATGTCAACGCAAAATAAAATAAGGGCAAAGGTGGGTTCTTTTAGTTTTCATAGAAATGGGAACTTGCTCTGTCATCCACACTGGAGTGCAGTGGCATGATTATAGCTCACTGAAGCCTTGAATTCCAGGGCTCACGTGATCCTCCCACCCAAGCCTCCCAAGTAGCTACAACCCACACCAAGCTAATTTTTACATTTTTTGTAAAGATGAGGTCTTACTATGTTGCCCAACCTCATTTCAAAATCCTGCCTCAGCCTCCCAAAGGGCTGGGATTATAGGTGTGAACCATCATGCCTGGCTGGAAAGATGGTTCTCAGAAAGAGTCAAATGTCCTCAAGATAGCCTCTTACAAAATATTTCTTAAATTCTATAAATCCCCTAAAGACTGTTGAAGAGTCAACAAAAAGTACTTCTCTAAACGTAGCTGGAATAATGAATATCTAACAATGGTCAAAGTCTTCCGAAGAACAACATGATAGCTTCCCTAACTTTTATCAAATTCTAAATATAGCTGGGTGCTATATTTAGAATTAGAATGTTAGCAGTGGCTAACACCTGTAATCCCAGCCCTTTGGGAGGCCGAGGCAGGTGGATCACGAGGTCAGGAGTTCGAGACCAGCCAGATCAACATAGTGAAACTCTGTCTCTACTAAAAATACAAAATTAGCCAGCCGTGGTGGCGGGTGCCTGTAATCCCAGCTACTCAGGAGTCTGAGGCAGGAGAATTGCTTGAACCCAGGAGGCAGAGGCTGCAGTGAGCTAAGGTTGCACCATGGTACTCCAGTCTATGCGACAGAGCAAGACTCTGTCTCACACACACACAAAAAAAATTCTGAATACTGGCCAGGCACAGGAGCTCATGCCTATAATTCCAGCACTTTGGGAGGTTGAGGCAGGCAGATCGCTTGAGTTCACTTTAGTTCCCTGTCTCTACGAAAAATACAAAAATTAGCCAGGCATGGTGTTGGGTGCCTGTAGTCCCAACTACTTGGGAGGCTGAGGCAGAAGAATCACTTGAACCCGGGAGGTGGAGGTTTCTGTGAGACAAGATCACACCACTACACTCCACCCTGGGTGACAGAGTGAGACTTCGTCTCAAAAAATTAGATTAGAGCCTGGCACAGTGGCTCACGCCTGGAATCCCAGCACTTTGGGAGGCTGAGGCGGGCGGATTGTGAGGTCAAGAGATTGAGACCATCCTGGCCAACATGGTGAAGCCCCATTTCTACTAAATATACAAAAAATTAGCTGGGCGTGGTGGTGCGCACCTGTAGTCCCAGCTACTCGGGAGGCTGAGACAGGAGAATCGCTTGAACTTGGGAGGCGGAGGTTGCAGTGAGTCAAGATCCTGCCACTGCACTCCAGCCTGGTGCCTGGCGATGGAGCGAGACCCTGTCTCAAAAAAAAAAAATTAGATTAAATTACATTAAATTGAGGATTCCCATGACACCTTTTCACAATAGGTAACACCTCTCAGAACACTTAACTTAGTATCATCAGTTCATTATAAATACAAGCCAGGAACTACCAAATGGAACACATGCATAGGCCAGAATACGGACTAGGAGGGCGCAGAGATTTTGTGCCTTTGCAGGTTAAACACTCTCTAAGCACCAACTTGGAAGCACTGTGAACCCATTCATCTAGGAGTTTTATGGAGGTTTCATTACTCAGGAATTACTGATTAAATCACTGGCTGCTGGTGAATAGCTAATTCTCCAGCTCTTCTATCTTCCATGGAGGTTAGAGGTTGGGGCTGAAAGTTCCAAGCCTCTGATCAAGGATTGGTGATTCTGAGGACTTAACCCCCAGCCTGAAGCTGTCTAAGAGCTCACCAAGAATCACTTTAGTAGAACAAAAGACACTCCTCTCACCCTTATCTGACAGGAAATTCAAAAGAACATAGGAGAGGCCAGGCACGGTGGCTCATACCTGTAATCACAGAACTTTGGGAGGCCAAGGCAGCTGGATCATTTGAGGTCATCTGAGGTCAGAAGTTTAAGACCAGCCTGGCCAACATGGTAAAACAGTGTCTCTACTAAAAATAAAAAAGCTAGCTGGGCATGGTGATGTGCACCTGTTATCTCAGTTACCTGGGAAGCTGAGGCAAAAGAATCGCTTGAACCTGGGACCAGTGGTTGCAGTGAGCCTGACTCATCCACATGATTAAGTATTGTTCACTGACAAAAAGAAATAAGACAGAGGCCGGGCGCGGTGGCTCACGCCTGTAATCCCAGCACTTTGGGAGGCCGAGGCAGGTGGATCACGAGGTCAAGAGATCGAGACCATCCTGGTCAACATGGTGAAACCCCGTCTCTACTAAAACTACAAAAAATTAGCTGGGCATGGTGGTACGTGCCTGTAATCCCAGCTATTCAGGAGGCTGAGGCAGGAGAATTGCCTGAACCCAGGAGGCGGAGGTTGCGGTGAGCTGAGATCGCACCATTGCACTCCAGACTGGGTAACAAGAGCGAAACTCTGTCTCAAAAAAAAAAAAGAAAAAAAAAAAAAGAAATGAGATAGCAAGCTATAAGACATAGAGAAAATTTAAGGGTGGCTGTGGTGGGTCACACCTGTAATCCCAGCATTTTGGGAAGCCGAAGCGAGTGGGTCTCCTGAAGTCAGAAGTTTGAGACCAGCCTGGCCAACATGGTGAAACCTCATCTCTACTAAAAATACAAAAATTAACTGGCTGGGCACAGTGACTCACGCCTGTAATCCTAGCACTTTGGGAGATCAAGGTGGGTGGATCACGAGGTCAGAAGATCAAGACCATCCTGGTCAACATGGTGAAACCCTATTTCTACTAAAACACAAAAATTAGCTGGGTGTGGTGGTGCCTGCCTATTGTCCCAGCTACTTTGGAGGCTGAGGCAGGAGAATCCCTTGAACCCAGGAGGCAGAGGCTGCAGTAAGGCGAGGTTGCACCACTGTACTCCAGCCTGGTGACAGAGTGAAACTCCATCTCAAAAAAAAAAAAAAAAAAAATTAGCCAGGCATGGTGGCAGGCACCTGTAATCCCAGCTACTCAGGAGGCTGAGGCAGGAGAATCACTTGAATGAAGGAGGCAGAGGTTACAGTGGGCTGAGATAGCACAACTGCACTCCAGCCTGAGCAAGAGTGAGGCTCCATTCAAAATAAAAAAAAACAAAAGTACATCACTAAGCGATAGAATCCAATCTAAAAAGGCCATATACAGTATGTTACCAACTACAGGATATTCTGCAAAAGACAAAACTATGGGACATTAAAAAGTCTTTGGTTGTAAGGGATTTCAGGATGGAAAGGAGGATGAATGAATATATGGACTATAGGTGATTTTTAGGATAGTGAAACTACCCTAACAGAAATAACAGACACTTGTCATTTCCAGGCACGGTGGCTCACACCTGTAACCCCAACACTTGGGAAGCCAAGGCAGGGGGATCACGAGGTCAGGAGTTCAAGACCAGGCTGGCCAATATGGCGAAACCCCTATCTGTACTAAAAATCCAAAAATTAGCCGGCAGAGTGGTGCACGCCTATAATCCCAGCTACTGAGGAGACTGAGGCAGGAGAATGGCTTGAACCCAGGAGATGGAGTTGCGGTGTGCCAAGATCACACAATTGCACTCCAACCTGGGTAACGAGCAAAAATCCGAAAATCTGCCTCAAAAATAAAAAAAAAATCGTCAAAGTCCAATAAAAACACAGTAGAGTTAACTCTAATGTAAAATGTGAACATTAATGCAACAATATTGGTTCCTCAATTGTAACAAATGTACCACAGTAATACAGTATATAAAAAATACGGCAAACTATAAAGAGAGGTGATCATTAAGTAACAAACTACTTAATGATCAATTTTTCTGTAAACTTAAAACTGTTCTCTGTTAAAAAAAAAAAAAAAAAAAGTACGGTGGCTCACACCTGTAATCCCAGCACTTTGGGAGGCTGAGGCGGGCAGATCATGAGGTCAAGACATCAAGACCATGTGGTCAACATGGTGAAACCCTGTCTCTATTAAAACAAAACAAAACAAAAAAAAAACACTGTTCTGAAAAAAAATCTGTTACAAAAAGTTAAAATGAAGACAGACTAATGACAATCCACCCCTGAAAAGTAACTCATCACTGGACCATGTTATTTTTTCTTTCTTTCAGACAGGGTCTCATTCTGTCACCCAGATTGGAGTGCAGTGGTGTGATCACAGCTCACTGCAGCCTCGACCTCCCAGGTTGAAGTGATTCTTCCACCTCAGCCTCCCAAGGAGCTGGGACTACCGGTGCATGCCACCACGCCTGGCAAATTTTCGTATTTTTTATAGAGATGGGGCTTTGTCATGTTGCCCAGGCTGGTCTCAAACTCTTGGGCTCAGGCAATCCGCGTACCTTGGCCTCCCAAAGTGCTGACATGGCAGGCTTGAGCCTCCATGCCCAGCCCATATCATCTTTCATGCAACTGATTTGAACTTATTTTAGTAAGCCACCAGGGTGATGAATAAGGTCTTCAGCCTGAGACTGGGAAGAGAAGAGCAGGTTCCATCCAATGCCTTGTTTTGGAGTCCAGCACTGTATATTCTGAGAAGTGAAATTAGGACCTTGGTTACTTGGTTACTGTCTGGAACTTAAACATGTATGAGTATCCTTGTATTGTGGACTTCGTATAAGACATGGGTTGGCCGGGAGTGGTGGCTTGTAATCCCAGCACTTTGGGAGGCCAAGGCAGGCAGATCACCTGAGGTCAGGAGTTCGAGACCAGCCTGACCAACATGGTGAAACCCTGTCTCTTCCAAAAATACAAAATTAGCCAGGTGTAGCAGCACATGCCTGTAATCCCAGCTACTTGGGAGGATAAGGCAGCAAAATCACTTGAACCCAGGAGGCGGAGATTGCAGAGAGCTGAGATGGTACTGTTGCACTCTAGCCTAGGCAACGAGTGAAACTCTGTCTCAAAAAAAAAAAATAAAATAAAAGACATGTATTACCTTGATTTCTATTTTGGGTATCTGACATAAGAGATACACCAGATGCTGTGGCTCATGCCTGTAATCACAGCTCTTAGGGAGGCAGAGTGGGGAGGATAGCTTGAGCCCAGGAGTTTGAGACCTGCCTGGGCAATACAGTGATACCCCGTTCTCCACAAAAAGGAAAAAAAAAAAAAAGAGAGAGATACTCAGGTATCTTACCACAAACAGGAAAGTCTCACACAAACCACCAAAGAGTCTGTAAACTGGCCAGGCATGGTGGCTCACACCTGTAATCCCAGCACCTTGGGAGGCTAAAATGGGCAGATCACGAGGTCAAGAAATCGAGGCCATCCTGACCAACACGGTGAAACCGCATCTCTACTAAAAATACAAAAATTAGCTGGGTGTGGTGGTATGCGCCTGTAATCCCTGCTACTCAGGAGGCTGAGGCAGGAGAATGGCTTGAACCCAGGAAGTGGAGGTTGTAGTGATCTGTGATGGTGACACTGCACTCCAGCTGGCAACAAAGTGTCTCAAAAAAAAGGTCTGTAAACCGACTTGTAGATAGAGCCCATTTTGGGCTGGTGTTAAGATGACTGCTTGATGTTTGGTCAGACAGGCTAACCCCTGGATCTGTTTATCACAGACTTACCAATTAAGGGATGAAAAGCAGCAACCCTTCACTGGCTCCCCCAGGTACACATGTGATAATGTCATCCATGCAAACTCCCTACTGCTATTCACTTAGTTATTCTGATGCTTTTCAATCTTCTAATTTATACTGGGCCATAGCAACAAATTTAACTGGGGATAAAGGTCCATGAAATTCTGTCTTGCCAAGCCACTTTGTAAGCCTCAACAACTTTTATTTTTGATCATTTTAGAGTAACCCTGCTCAGTATAGGATATCTTAGGGCAATATGTGATTTGACCATGATTAATTGAAACAAGGCAGTAATTCTGACGGCTAAGACAAGGCACATCTGTTTATCCTTTATTATATATTCATTACTCAGATTACAGGGCTTATCTTGCTTAAATTTGGTGGGATCACCAGGTATAAGTTTAATATGTGCTTTATGTTGATTAACAGCATGAAGGATTGTTAATTGGCACATTACAGCAGGTATTAATTTAGAACCTACCTTGTGGGCCAGATGTGGTAGTTCACATCTATAATCCCAGCATTTTCGGAAGCTGGGGCAAGCAGATCACTTGAGGTCAGGAGTTCGAGACTAGCCTGGCCAACATGGTGAAACCTCATCTCTACTGAAAATACAAAAATAATCCAGACCCAGCTACTCAGGAGGCTGAGACAGGACTGCTTGAATCCTGGGAGGTAAAGGTTGCAGTGAGCCGAGATCAAGCCATTGGACTCCAGCCTGGGCACATAGCAAGACTCCGTCTCAAAACAAACAAAAAAACAGGACCTATGTTCTTGAGGTAGGGAGGCACAGTACCATGCAGTTCCCTTTTATCTTTTTTTGCTGTGTAAATCTTTTCGTGTATTTGGATTTCCACTTGGGTAAAATTGTGAACCTCTGTTTCAGTACTTTTTTCCCTTTGTTTCCTCCACTGGTCGTTGGTTTTGTCTGTCTCTAGATATACATCAGGGACAGGGAAACGGGCTGTCCTGTCTACCCTAATATTTGCACATTTCCCTCCCCCAGCTACCCACCCCCAGCCTTACATCTGTATCCTCAAAATCATGGGCCTCCTCCAGGGCAGAAATGGTTTTACAAGGTTTAAAGGACTCCAGGATTAGCTTCAGTTTGAACTACTCCCTCTCCTGTGCGATAGGGTGTATGTGGATGTTGTCCCCTATAGTATCAAGAGTGAACATCCTTGTGGTGACAGAGGAAGAGGCAGTGGCAGCAGCAGCATTTAGGAGTCCTGGTGGCCCTCTGATATTATAGTATGAACTCAGCAGGATCCTTGTGGTAACAGGGACACAGGCAGTAGTGGCAGCAGCACTTAGGGGTCCTGTGGCCCTGTGATACTACAGTATGGACTTAGCCAGGATCCTTGTGAGAGGCACAGGCAGTGGCAGCAGCACTTAGGAGTCCTGTGGCCCTGTGATACTACAGTATGGACTTAGCCAGGATCCTTGTGAGAGGCACAGGCAGTGGCAACAGCACTTAGGGGTCCTGTGGCCCTGTGATACTACAGTATGGACTTAGCCAGGATCCTTGTGGTGACAGAGGCACAGGCAGGGGCAGCAGCACTCAGGGGTCCTGGTGACCCTCTGATATCATGGCATGGACTCAGCCAGGATCCTTGTGGTGACAGAGAGAGAAGCAGTAGCAGCAGCAGCACTCAGGGGTCCTGGTGACCCTCTGATATTACAGTATGCACTCAGCCAGGATCCTTGTGGTGACAGAGGCACAGGCAGCAGCAGTTAGGGGTCCTGTAGCCCTCCGATATTACAGCATGAACTCAGCTTACCATCTAACGGCTGCCTTTCCCCTTCTCTTCTTTCTCTTCTTTTAAAATGACACCTCTCCCATGTGCAGTGGCTCACACCTATATTCCCAACACTTTGGGAGGCCAATGCAGGAGGACTGCATGAGCCCAGAAGTTTCAGGCTACAGTGAGCTATGATGGTGCCACTGTACTCTAGCCTGGGCAACAGAGGCCTGGCTTCCAAAAATAATTTTTTAATTAAAATAATAACTATTCTTTCAGACAGAGTCTTCCCCTCAGCACCCTGTAGAAGGGATCAGAATACAATAGTACACATAGCTTCATTCTAAAAGACACAGGTCCAGATCAAGACACGCAACCCAGGACCACTTTAAGGAGGGCTCTAATCCCATACTCCCTTTCTAAATGTCAAGGAATTATCAAACTATCAACTCGGGCTGATTATAGGCCCAGATTTGCTGGGTCTCAACAACACAACAAATACAGAGCAGGACAGGTCAAAGCAGGAGTTCCCCAGGAAGCAGCAGCTCAAAGTGCATGCCCAGTATCAGGCAGCAGAGCAGAGGAGCAAGCAAAGGCAGACCCCTCTACATGGAGGTTAATGTCCAGACATCTTGTTCACAGCACCAACTGCAGAGATGTGGCTCTGATGTTGACACTGATGATGGAGTGTCTCACGCAGGCTGAAAGGGCATAAAAAAGCTTATTACTCTCACGTGATTGAGGTCTCTGGGGAGAACAGGGAAAGGCCATCAAGCAGGTATGATATGGCTTGAGAGCGCAAGGGAAGCTGCCTGGCTGGGGTATTTATTATGTTGGGGTTGGGGCTGGATGAGAGTTCCACGGACAGACACCAGAAGACGGAACCCCAGGCTTCCTTGAAAGCTGGTCCCTGCGTGGGCACAAGGGGAGAGGGGGACGGGGAGGTTTTAGCTCTTGGCAGACAAACATTAGGCACTGGAGTTTGACTACTCACTACTGTAAGAAAGGCAGGAAAGAAAAAAAAACATTCCCAGTTGCTTGTTTTTATGTCAACAGTGACAGGATGCACAAAAAGTGATCAAAACTGGTTATCTGGGGGTGGCTGGAGCAAGAGGACTAGAGTAGACCAGGATATGCTGGCAGGGAGTCATCTAAAATTGAAACTGTCAAGTGTACACTTCACACCAGAAGGGTATTTCTTTCAAATGAGTCTTTACACGTGTCCCTGGAGCATTCTGAAATATGTAAGAATATGATACCTCTAAGGCAACTGCTTTTTTTGTGTGTTTTTTTTTTTAAGAGACAGGGACTAGCTCTGTTGCCCAAGCAACACTGATTAAGCTATGGTTGTACAGTGGTGCAGTCATAACTCACTGCAGATTGGAACACCTAGGCTCATGTGGATCCTCCCGCTTCAGCCTCTGGAGTACCTGGGACTACAGGTGCAAGCCACAACACCCAGTTATTTACTTATTTGTGTGTTTGTTTTGTAGAGACAGGGTCTTGCCATGTTGCCCAGGCTAGTCTTGAACACATGGGCTCAAGAGATCTTCCTGCCTTGGCCTCCTAGTGTTGGATTACAGGCATGAGCCATCACATCCAGCCTTGAAGTCTTATTCTCACTGGTAAATATAAGAAAAATAGTACAGATTATACAGATTTGAAATGAACCTGGACACTCCTAATACTTTTAACAGATGGTTTTTAGTATATTCAGAGATATATGCAATCAAGATCACAGTCAATTTTCACCACCTCAAAAATAAGGCCCATGTACCTTTTACCTGTCAATCTCCTATCCTCCCATTCTTCCTCCACCAATCCCCAGCCCTTGATAACCAGCAATCTTTTCGGTCTCTGTAGATAGATTTTCCATTATGGACTTTCATATAATCAGAATAATGTCATGTGGTAGTACTGACTTTTTTTTTTTTTTTTAAGATAGAGTATAAGCTGGGCGCAGTGGCTCATGCCTGTAATCCCAGCACTTTGGGAGGCCAAAGCAGGTGGATCATCTGAGGTCAGGAGTTTGAGACCAGCCTGACCAATGTGGTCAAACCCTGTCTCTACGGGGAAAAAAAAAAAGAGAGACAGAGTCTCTTTCTGTCACCCAAGCAGTGCAGTGGTGCAATCTCAGCTCACTGCAACATCCACCTCCTGGGTTCAAGCGATTCTCCTGCCTCAGCCTCCCGAGTAGCTAAGACTACAGGCACCCGCCACCATGCCTAATTATTGTATTTTTAGTACAGACAAGGTTTCACCATATTGGCCAGATTGGTCTCAAACTCCCGACCTTGTGATCCACCTGCCTCGGCCTTCCAAAGTGCTGGGATTACAGGCATGAGCCACCACGCCCGGCCATAGCCGGCTTCTTTATAGGTTTCTCAAGTCACATCCATGTTGCAGCATGCATTGCCACTTTGCTTTTGTGGTAGAATTATATTCCACTGTACGGATATTATACATTTTGTTTATCATCCAATGATGTATTACAGTCAGCCCTCCATACTCAGGGTTTCTGGATCCTCAGATTCAACCAACCTCGATCATATACTGTGTAGTTAGGTCTATGATGGTTAGGTACATACTAAACATGTATAAACTTTTCTTCTTCTAATTATTCCCTAAACAACACAATATAACAACTACTTACCTAGCATTTATGTTGTATTAGGTATTATAAGTGAGCTAAAGATGATTTAAAGTACATGAAAGAAAATGTTTCCTTAATATCCATTCTGGGTCGTTCTGTGACAAAGTATAGAAATGAAATAACAGATTTTGGCCAGTGGCTCACACCTGTAATCCCAGCACTTTGGGAGGCTAAGGTGGGTGGATCACCTGAGTTCAGGAGCTCAAGACCAGCCTGAGAAACATGATAAAACCCTGTCACTACTAAAAACACAAAATTAGCAGGGTATGGTGGCACATGCCTATAATTCCAGCTACTTGGGAGGCTGACACAGGAGAATCACTTGAATCCAGGAGGCAGAGGCTGCAGTGAGCCGAGATCGTGCCATTGCACTCCAGCCTGGGCAACAAGGGTGAAACTCCATCTCCAAAAAAAAAGTAACAGATTTTGGCAGGTTCAGTTTCCTTCCTGCCAGTTTGCTTAATTCACTTATTACTTATAAGTGTGTCTGTCGGGGGAGAATCTCCTGGATTTTCTACATGTAAGATCATATAATCTGTGAACAGGAAAAAATTTTCTTCTTCCTGTCCAATTTTGATGTCTTTTCTTTTTCTAGTCTAATTACTCTGGCTAGAACAGCCAGTACTATGTTGAATAGTAGTGGTGAAAGTTAACTAAGTCAATCGATTTTTTAAAATAGAATAAAAAATAATCATAAGTTAAAATATAAAATGATTGTATAATACACATTTAACATATGAATATACATTTTACACTGTTAATATATAAATATAAAGTAATATTAGCTGGGTGCAGTGGCTCACACCTGTAATCCTAACACTTTAGGAGGCAAGGACAAGAGGAATGCTTGATGCCCAAGAGTTCAAGACCAGCCTGGGCAACATAGTGAGATCCTGTCTCTATAAAAAAATAAATCTGGCCCCGTGCGGTGGCTCATGCCTGTAATTCCAGCACTTTGAGAGGCTGAAGCAGGTGGATCACGACCAGCCTGGCCAACACAATGAAATCCCATCTCTACTAAAAATTCAAAAGTTAGCCAGGTATGGTGGTGTGCGCCTGTAGTCCCAGCTACTTGGGAGGCTAAGGCAAGAGATTTACGTGAACCCGGAGGCAGAGGTGTAGCGAGTGGAGATTGCACCATTGCGCTCCAGCCTGGGCAACAGAGCAAGACTTCGTCTCAAAAAAAAAAAAAAAAAAAAACTGAAAGAGAGCTCAAATATCTAAAAACAGCAAAGACTTTGTACAGGACACTGTCAGCGTTATAGCCTGAATCTGTGCGTCCCTCCCAAAATTCATATACTGAAGTTCTAACTCCCAATGTCATTGTATTATGAGGTGGCATCTTTGGGAGGTAACTGGGGTTAGAGATCATGAGGGTGGCGCCCTCATAAATGGAATTAGCACCCTTAGAAGAAATGACAGGAGACAGCTTGCTTCCTCGATACAATGAGATGATAATCTGAAAACCACAAAGCAGGCCCTTACATCCACTATTACCTTGAACTTGGACTTCCCAGCCTCCAGATCTGTGAAAAATAAATGTGTGTTACGTCACCCAGCCCATGGCAGTGTATTACAGCATCCCAGGTGACTAAGACAGTCTGGTACTTTCTCAACCATACATTAGGGATATGAAATAATTAGGACATTAAGGCAGTAGCAGAGACAGACCAAAGAAATATAGCAAATTCTGAAACCAGGGCATCTATGTAAGGTACGTGAACCTACGACAGAGCAGGTATGGTCAGTCAGGGACAGAAACAATGGACAGTTAAACAACAGGGGCAGGGATAAATGGTTATCTCCAGGAGAATAATTCATCTTCTGTCCATCATCCCCACATAATGTTGTGATATCAGTGTAGAGCTCTCTATTGTAGTGAATTCTTATCATTTTACGTTACCTCAGAAGCCACGTTGAATATGGCTTTAACTTTTTCATACCAGAAGCGGGGCTTAGTCACCCTTAATACAATTTCCATTTCTATGTCTCCTCCATTTCCTCCATGTGGTCACTCCAGTTATCTGCCTTACACAGCTGCCCCCTAGTGACCACCTCCCCATCAGACAGCTAGATACAAACTGCTGGAAATCATCCAACTGACCCCACACAAGGAATGCACAGAGAGTCTGCAGGACCACCTCCAGCCATCGTGTGACTCCTCGGAATTGCCATCTGCTCGCTCCAAACTCACCAATTACAACTCCCGCAGGAGTCTCCAATAAAGGTGTCTGTCCACAGATTCCTCTCTCTTGCTCCCCTGGTGAGGTGTATATGTCAGGTCCTAAACAGCCACCGTCTTCCTGTTGGCCTATAAGGAGAACTATTCTTTCTCTCTGGGGTCTATGACCTACCAGCCTGCTTCATCCACAGTTCACAAGGAAACCCACATTTGGACGGTTGAACAAGCCTGAGGACCATTCTGTGAAGATGTGGCCCACTCCTAAGAAACGAGTGAGGGAGGCATTCCAGGAGCTCCACACATCCTACTCTCCTCTTCTCATGACATGGAATCATGGTCTCAATTCTCACCAGTGACCATATGTTTACCTGGAGTCAGTTTAAGGTGCTGACCTCTGGTGTTTTTTCTGTGACACCAAATGTGCAAACACCAACCAGTTCTCCAACACTAGTGAGGTATCTAACAATTCAGTTCTGACGCCACTCAGAATTAGCAGAGACTCTACAATATCCGTCTCACCACATGCCAGTTCACATGCCAGTCACAAGCCACGGGGCCACCCACACTTCTGAACAACTGTGTACAAATCATGAGCTCCCATAATCTCCTCCTTGGGTTCAATAATTTGCTAAAACTATTCAAAGAACTCAGCAAAACATTTTACTTAAGTACAACTCTGGAACAGGCAAATAAGAGATGTAAGTGGCAAGGAAAGGGGAGTGGATAGGAAATGCTCCCCATCTTGGGGTGCACCACCCTCCCAGCACATCAATGTCCTCATCCACCTGAAAGTACTCTCTGAACATCTTTTCTCAAAAATTTTTACACAACTCAATCTCCAGCCTCTGTTCTTTCCTGAGGTGGGGGGCTGGAGCTTAAAGTGACAATCTTCTAGTCACAGGTTTGGTGATTCTGGTCACCAGTCTCCACTCTGAAAGTACCCAAAAGTTCCAGAAACTCAACTATAGTCTGAAAGGGGCTTGTTGTGAATAACAAAACACACTCCACCTATCACTTGGGAAATTCCAAGGGTTTTAGGATCCCTGTCTCAGGAACTGCAGACAACACCAAATATATTTATTATACCACAGAGCAAATACACTCTTAAATTCATAAACCTTTCCTCCAGTAGAAAGAAACCAAAGGTGTCTTAATTAAGTCTGACCCTCACAGACATTTGCACAAATCACTCTGGCTAAACCAACTCAGTGGATACAAAACCAAACTGATGACAATGTTAAATTTTAAAAAAGCTCTATAATCCCACAGAATACCTATGATTAAAGCACTCTCCACCACCACCACTACCCTTGGTGTTCTAGAGAAGCAGGCTACTGGGGGGAAAAAAAGAAACACCCTTCCTGTTACTAATTAAGATGTCCCTTATTTTACCTATAAGAAAGCCAGACAGACTCTCCAAATTCCCATTGTTACTTCACAAACAATTGGCTGGACAGTTTTGTTTTCACTGATCAGTCAAAACAAAATATCTGTAAATCAAACTTTTGGTTAAGTATCTCTCCCTCTTTCAGGCCCCTGAACGTTGACCCACGCCAAACAGCCTATGGAAGCACCCACCCAACCCCTCCTTTATGAACCATCCTAAGAACAGGCTAACCTCAGGATAAAACATTCTCTAATTCAGGATCCAATTTTGCACTTTTGAAAACTCTGCCCTTCCCCCCACCCCCACCTATTCCTAATCTTATTTGTTCCTCCCTATGAATGAAAAACTTTTTTAGCGGGAGAGGAGGGGAGACAGTCCTGCTCTATCATCCAGGCTAGAGTACAGGGGCAAAATCACAGCTTACTGGAGACTTGACCTCCTGGGCTCAAGGGATCCTCCCACCTCAGCCTCTGCTGGGACTACAGGTGTGCACCACCATTCCCAGCTAATTTCTTTTTAGTTTTGTAGGGAGGAGGACTTACTATGTTATCCAGGTTAGTCTCAAACTCCTGACCTCAAGCAATCCTCCTATTTTAGCCTCCCAAAGTGCTGGGATTACAGGTGTAAGCCACGACTTCCCACCAGAAAAGCCTTTTTCTGTCTAACCTCTGGGATGCTGCAGATCTTACATCTGCTGATTTCCCCCTTTTTGTTATAGTCCTTTCAAATAAAGTCACTTCTTACCTAATTCCAGATTTCTTGTATTTTAGGATGTCTAGAAACAGCACTCTCAAATCATGGGAGCCCATGGTTTTTTGTTATTATCCGAACAATAACAATGACAACCTCAGACAGAACATCACCTTCCCAACTACACCTACGTGTGGATCCCCAGCTTTCCAGTGGTCTGTGGATTCTCTCAGTATAAAGGACTCCTCCCCTGGTTGGAGTGATCAGGTTGGGGCACCTGCAACTTCTACCCAGGAAGAACCAACTGGGACTTCAATTACCTCCCTTTGCAGGCTGTTAGCTTGGAGTCACTCTGAGACACACTTTGCCTCAGACCTCTGCTTCCCCAGACAAGACTATTCATTTACTTTTATTGTTATTTTTTTTTTTGAGATGAGGTTTTGCTCTCATTGCCCAGGCTGGAGTGCAATGGCACGATCTCTGCTCACCACAACCTTCGCCTCCCAGGTTCAAGTGATTCTGCTGCCTCAGCCTCCCAAGTGGCTAGGATTACAGGCATGCACCACCACACCAGGCTAATTTTATATTTTTAGTAGAGACAGAGCTTCTCCATGTTGGTCAGGCTGGTCTTGAACTCCCAACCTCAGGTGATCCACCTGCCTCAGCCTCCCAAAGCGTTGGGATTACAGGCGTGAGCCACCGTGTCTGGATTCACTTATTTTTAGACAAGAAAATATCCTGTTTGAAGAATCCATCAAAATCACTCAATCTCACTGTTTATATATACATAGGTGGAAAGGAAACTGCAAGACATTTGTATACAGCTCAAACATGAAAAGCACAATCATCCCTTTCAGACAATAGACATGACACGTAATTATTGCTTCCATGACAATTTCTTTACTAATATATAATTCACTAATATTTAATATTTCAAAGTCCCATCTGGTAGGATTTAACATTAATCACCAAAGTCCAGATGAAAGGATACATAACAGTTATGTATTACTACAAAATCTCTACCCTGCAAAGGAGAAGTTATTTCAGAGAATCTCTGTATTTCACCAATTTATCTACTACACTTTCTTGTGAAAATGTATTCATTTCTCTCTGGCCATAATGGAAGACTGAGTTTCCCTATTTCTCTGAGATTCTCATCCCCAGTAGCATTCTCAAGGCTGAGTCCTGGAATTGATCTGAAATCACCCAAAGGAAGAAAACAGACCTCAGAAACCTACCACACATGTTATGGGAAAGAAAATAGATAAATAAGACTTTTTAACAAATTGAATGTAAGACTAGACAATTGTTTTCCCTCAAATCTACTTTCTGCCCCTTTGTAAACATTTTGTCTTTCAAGTGCTACTGATAAAATACATTGTACATGTATTGAAAAAAGGATCAAATAAGCGGATAAATATTTTCAAGGGTTTACAAACCCAGGAAGAGGCAGTGCTGACCTGGAATATAGACATTTATCTGAATCCAGTATCAGGTGAGTTCACCCCATCACCTAGGACATCTCCCCAGCCCCAACCTGGCTCAGAGTGCTCAGTGACTGCCCTCCTTAAAGACAGTGAGTTGTGCCCTGCTTTCTGCCCCAAGTGTATTTCACCTTTCAGGTTCTTGCACCATTTCAATGGGGTGGGTTTTCCTTCTCCTTTGGGATAGTTTTTCTCCCTTCACTAGACTAAAACAATCCAGAGGTCAGGAATCGTTTGTGTCTTTTCCTCTCAATAACAGCCTAAGATTGGCTAACCATCAATGCGTCCCTAAGGGATGGAAACTGGGGTTGGGGAAGAAAAGCTGCGTCCCAAAGGGTAAACTTTTCAGCTGAAAGGGATACCGGGAGACTCCTCCCACCTCAGAGTATCCACCTCCCCTAAGAAGCCCCATCCCTACACCTTAGGCTGTCCTCTGGGAGGAGTGACCCAGGGGCTGATAATCACTAGATCCTCCAGAAGTGGCAGCTGTGGGCATCCTAGGTTAGGCCCAGGCAGTTCTGAAACTCGGGACCAGGAAAAGATAGAGGGCCACATCACCAAATAAAGTTCCCAAAGGGGAAACTCCACACAAAGACATTCTGAGTAGGCTTCGGGGCTTAGCAAAGATAAAAGGAGGGCAAGCACAAATTTTTTTTTATCGCAGAGTATCAGGTTTTTATGCTCCGATTCCCTCTCAAGTTAAAAGTCCACAAACAAGAGGCCGGGCATGGTGGCTCATGCCTGTATCCGAGCACTTTGGGAGGCCGAGGCGGGCAGATCACCTGAGGCCGGGAGTTTTGAGACCAGCCTAGCCAACATGGTGAAACCCCGTCCCTACTAAAAATACAAAAATTAGCCAGGCATGGTGGTGCTTGCCTGTTATCCCAACTACTCCGGAGGGTTAGGAAGAAGAATTGCTTGAACCCGGGAGGCGGCGGCTGCAGTGAGCCGAGATCTTTCCACTGCACTCCAGCTTGGCGACAGAGAGATGCTATCTCAAAAAAGTCCACAAACAGAAAACAAATCCTTTCAAAAGAGGATGGTGAAAGAAGCTATGAACAACCAAAATACTGTGTCTAAAATACAAAACAAAAAACAGTTGATAATGTTGTGATATGAAGAGGGGAGGTCACCTTTGGGAATGCGGGGAAGGAACCGGAAATTTAGGGATTTACTCTCAGCCCTAGAAAAACCTAGGCTAAGAAACGGGAGTCGTAGGTTTGAGACTCTTTCCAGTACATTTGGAAGACTCGGAGGGAGATCGGTTCCCCGGGAAAAAAAAAAGGATGGACTGGGAACCCCACAGCATACAGCTCCTCCCACGCACGAACCACACGGGCGAGGCGGGATTCCCCCTGTGACCCTCTCGTGTCTCCGCACAATCTGGGGAGAGGCGGGGCTGCGGACGCGGAGCTGCCCAAAGAGGGCTCCGGGGTTGGGGCCGCAGTCGTCGCGCAGGGTCTGGACAGGACGCCCGGGATACCGGCTACGACCCAGCCCCACCCAGCGGTCGAGGGGACAGAGGGCCGCGCTGCGCCAGAGGAACTCGGGTCCCAGACCCTGGAGTCGCCGCGGGGAGGCCCGGGTGCCTCCACAGCCGGTTCCGGCTGGTTCAAACCAGCCCCTCCCCCAGTCTCCAGACGCCCGGCCCAGCACACGCACCATTTCCCGGCTTCCAGGGTGTCCTGGTGTCCTGCCTACGGCTCTGTCCAGCCTGTGCAGGTCCCAGCGCGGCAGAGGCTGCGGTGGGGGCCACCCGGGCCACTGGAGAAGGGGAGAACGGAACCCAAGCGCCGCGGACCAGAGACAGGAAGACAACGCGGAGTTATTGAACGTTGCCCACCGTCCCCCTTGCAGAGTTCCTGATTGGATGGTTTGCAGGTCCCCGCCCCAGCGCCCCTGATTGGATGATGCTCTAAGTCCTGTCCCCTCGGCACTGAATGACAGGAGAAGCAATGCGGTATGTGGCTGAGTAAAACCAGATTGACAGGGTCTTGGCTACTGCCCTTCGCAGGCCGGACTTCCTCCCTCAGTAACGGATATTTGCATTTAAGCAAAAAGTGTTTCAGGCTCTGCAGAGCGGACACTGGCTTCTTTCTGCATTTAGGGTGCCTTTCCTGCTTCTTCCTCACAGGCACGGAGTCAGTCACGAGTGTGCACAAGGAATGACAGACTCCGTGTCCAGTGGAGCCATTCCCTGGCCTCGGAGCAGGAGACGCACCCAGGCCATAGTGGAAACAGGAGGGAGGAGGGGGCTTGATATCCTCCAGGGGTCAGGTTTTGGGATGACTCTACTGCCAGCATTACCAAGGCTTTATCATATCATATGTACCCAGTCTACTCATTTTCAGGTGAGAAAATTAAAACGCCAACAAAGAAAATTATTAAATGCATAGGAAAAACTGGAGTTTTTATGACAACAATCATCTGTAAAGAAATCAAGAGAAGTAAAGCAAACATTTGAACTAGCTCAGACAAGCAGCCTGCTTCACCCGCAGTTCACAAGGAAAACTCACAATCATAAGGTTCAAAATATTCCCAAACGCCTGTAATCCCAGCTCTTTGGGAGGCCAAGGTGGGTGGATTGCTTAAGGTCAGGAGTTGAAGACCAGCCTGGCCAACATGGTGAAACCACGTCTCTACTAAAATACAAAAATTAGCCGGGGTGGTGGGAGACGCCTGTAATCCCAGCAACTCGGGAGGCTGAGGCAGGAGAATCACTTGAACCCGGGAGGCGGAGGTTGCAGTGAACTGAGATCACGGCGCTGCACTCCAGCCTCGGCGACAGAGCGAGACTCAGGAAAAAAAAAAAATTCCCAAGCTTCGAAGCCAGGCTTTAGCTGCAGAAATGGAATCTCAGAGTGGATCAGAAGCTGGTGATGAGACAGAGACACTTAAGAATTCAACTCTGGGAGCTCAAGGTGCCCTTCAGTCCCCTCCTGACAGTGTGGAAACACTCTTTCCTTCAAAACCTTCATTTATTTGTACCAGTAGGAAATTCTCACCTGGAGTCATTGTAAGATTGTGACCTAAGTAAACGTCATGTTGCTAAACCTTTTCTCCAGGGGACAACGCAAACAACTCTTTTACTGAGCCCGACCTTCACAGATTTTCTTCATGTATGCAGATTACAGCCTGACGCCAGCGACCCCATGAATGCCAAAACCAAAAACGCTAACCAGAAAATGGCCCCAGGCGCCAGAGGTGCAAAAAAGACAGAACCCTCCGCCCCCACCCAACCACAACTGCACATGGGTCTCCTGCTTTTCACAGCTCTGCAGCTTCTCAGAATCCACATTCCTGGCCAGGTGCGGTGGCTCGTGCCTGCAATCCCAGCACTTCGGGAGGCTGAGGCGGGGGGAGAGGGGATCACGAGGTCAGGAGTTCGGGACCATTCTGGCTAACTGGAGGAAAACCCGTCTATACTAAAAAATACAAAAACTTAGCCGAGCGCTGAGGCAAGAGAATTGCTGGAACCCAGGAGGCAGAGGTTGCAGTGAGCCAAGATCGAGTCACTGCACTCTACCCTGGGCGACAGACTGTGACTCTGTCTCAAAAACAAAAAGATAAAATCAATAAAAATAAAAATTAAATAATTAAAAAAAAAAAAAAAAGAATCTTGGCCGGGCGTGGTGGTTCACACCTGTAATCCAAGCACTTTGGAGGCCAAGGTGGGCAGATCACCTGAGGTGACCAGCCTGACCAACATGGTGAAACCCCGTCTTTATTTAAAAAAAAAAAAAAAAAAAAAGAATCTGCACTCCCTCTGGAGTGGTTCTGATCTGGAGGCCACCTGCAAGGAAGGGCAGCCTGCCCGAGAAGCACCTTTCCCTCCCTTTGCAGGCTCCAGAGTGGCCTCAGGCTCTGCTGCCCACTGCAGGTTATTCACCTGCCTCTCACCAACACTAATCACTTAAATAAGACAAAAAGACCTTCAATCCCGTTTGTTTGTTTGTTTGTTTGAGAAACCAGCAGAGATCCTGCTTTCCTTCTGTGGTGATGTTTAAACTGAAACACAAAAAATTCTAAAATACTTTATATGGATTTTAAAATAAATCCATGGCAGTGGCTCACGCCTGTAATCCCAGCACTTTGGGATAACGAGGTCAGGAGTTTGACACCAGCCTGACCAACATGGAGAAACCCCATCTCTTTTAATAATACAAAAATTAGCCAGGCGTGGTGGCACATGCCTGTAATCCCAGCTACTCAGGAGCCTGAGGTAGGAGAATCACTTGAACCTGGGAGGCGGAGGTTGCAGTGAGCCGAGATCATGCCACTGTACTCCAGCCTGGGTGACAGAGTAAGACTCTGTCTCACACACACACAATAAATAAATAAATAAAATAAAACTGGCAAGTAATTATTCCTTTGAGAAAACAAAGATATCAGCCATGATATTATAATTTATACATTGGTTTCCATCCATGGTTCCTGACTCATAACTCCCATAGTCCTTGTTACAGTAAGCAGAATCTCTCTCTGAGCTTCTCCTGTCCGCCTTTCACCTGCTTACTGCAGAACTCTAATCTGATTGTGGGCCATGAGTCTCTCATTCCAAAGAGGGTCCTGTCCATACCCTGGGGATAGACATGCTACACAGAGGCCAAAATAATCTGGACAGGGGCTGGACACAGTGGTTCACATCTGTAATCCCAGCACTTTGGGAGGCTGAAGAGGATCACCTGAGCCCAAGAATTCAAGACCAGCCTGGGAAAGATGGCGAGACACCATCTCTATTAAAAATGAATGAAAAGAAAAAAAATTGTTTTAAGATGGAGTCTTGCTCTGTCGGTCAGGCTGGAGTGCAGTGGCGAGATCTCAAGTTGCTCAGTGCAACTTCCAATTCCTGGGGTTCAAGCGATTCTCCTGCCTCAGCCTCCTGAGCAGCTGAGATTACAAACTTGCGCCACCACGCCCAGCTAATTTTTGTATTTTTAGTAGAGACGGCCTTTCACCTATTGGCCTGGCTGGTCTTGAACTCCTGACCTCAAGGGATCCACTCACCTTGACCTCCCAAGGTGACTGGATTACAGGCAACAGCCATCATGATCAGCCTAAAATTTTTTTTCCTTTTTTTTTTAAATTTAAGACAGAGTGAGACCCTCTGTATTTGTATCTTTGTATACTAAAAATACAAAAAATCAGCCAGACATGGTGGCATGCACCTGTAATCCCAGCTACTCAGGAGGCTGAGGCAAGAGAATCACCTGAACCCAGAAGGTAGAGGTTGCAGTGAGCCGAGATCATACCATTACATTCTAGCCTGGGCAACAAGAGCGAAATTCCATCTCAAAAAAAAAAAAAAAAGAAGAAGAGACACCAGGCTGGGTGCAGTGGCACAGCACCTGTAGTAGTCCCAGCTACATGGGAGGCTGAGGCTGCAGGATCCGTTGAGCCCAAGAGTTTGAGGTTGCTATGAGCTGACTGTGCCACAGCACTCCAGCCTGCATGACTGAGCGAGACCCTGTCTCAATAATAATAGGCTGGGTGTGGTGGCTCACACCTGTAATCCCAGCACTTTGGGAGGCTTCGGTGGGCAGATCACCTGAGGTCAGGAGTTTGAGACCGGTCTGGACAAAATGGCAAAGCCCCATCTCTACTAAAAATACAAATATTAGCCGGACATGGTGGCCGGTGCCTGTAATCCCAGCTACAGGCTGAGGCAGGAGGCTGAGGCAGAAGAATTGCTTGAACCAGGAGGCAGAGGTTGCAGTGAGCCGAGATCATGCTACTGCACTCCATCCTGGGCAACAGAGCAAGACTCTGTCTCATTTTACCAGGCTGTAGTGCAGCAGCACGATCTCAGCTCACTGCAACCTCTGCCTCCCGGGTTCAAGCGATTCCCCTGCCTCAGCCTCCCAAGTAGCTGGGACTACAGGTGCGTGCCACCACATCCTGCTAGTTTTTTGTGTTTCTTTAGTAGAGACATGGTTTCACCATGTTGGCCAGGATGGTCTCAATCTCCTGAACCACCTTGGCCTCCCAAAGTGCTGGGATTACAGGCATAAACTACCATGCCTGGCAATTATAATTTTGTTTATTTCTTTAAAAAATTTTTTTTTGTTTAACACACCAGAGACCGGCTGGGTGTGGTGGCTCACGCCTGTAATCCTAGCACTTTGGGAGGCCAAGGTGGGCAGATCACCTGAGGTCAGGAGTTTGAGACCAGCCTGGCCGACATGGTGAAACCCCATCTCTTAAAAAAAAAAAAAAAAAAAAAGACACCAGAGACCTATCTTTCTCTCTCTCTTTCTGTCACCCACACGGCCTCTCCCCAACTCCAGGACACAGCCAGAAAGTAGCCATCTTTGAGCCAGGAAGAAAGCCCTCACCAAGAACAGAATCTGCTGTCATTTTGACCTTGGACTTCCTGGTGTCAAGAATCATGAGAAATAAATGTCTGTTGTTTAAGCCACCTAGTCTATTGTATTTTGTTATAGTGGCTCAAGCAGAGTAAAAGACAAAAATGGCAAGGAAGTTAAACTCATCCCACTAGAGGTTTGTCATGGAGGGAACAGAGTATTGGGCTTAAGCCTGAGCTTTGGAGATGGAAAGAACTGAGTTCACACCTAGGCTGGGAACCTTGGACAAGTCCCTTGAGTTCTCTGAACTTCAGCAGCCCCTTCGTAAAACAAAGATAATAAAGCTGTTGTGAATGCACCTTGAAACTGCAAGACACATGTCTAAGCACCAGGTAGGCCCTCAATAAACAGAGGTAGTGCATTCTTGTTATTAATTATTAATGTTTTTCTAGTTGTTCATGCTAATGATACAGTGGGACAGGCAGAACTGGGTCTTCAAGGCTGCAGGTGCCAGACTTGGGAGGTTGGACTTGCGCTTGAGAGCACTAGGGAGCCATGGGAGGTGTGTGAGCAGGGGAGAGACAGGGAAATAAATGTCTCTTTGGAGCTATGAACTGAAGTTTGGGAGACCAATGAGAAAACTTTGACATGTACCCAGGTAAGTGTCTAGACAGCATGCATATGAGTTAGTGTAGGTTAAGTGGGCAAAGCTGGATCCTAGTGCCTGCCCTGTACTCCACTTTTTTTTTTTTTTTTTTTTTTTTTTTGAGAATGAGTTTCTCTCTGGTTGCCCAGGCTGGAGTGCAATAATATAATCGCCACTCACTGCAACCTCCGCCTCCCGGCTTCAAGCGATTCTCGTGCCTCAGTGTCCCGAGTAGCTGGGATTCCAGGTATGCGCCACCACGCCTGGCTAATTGTTTGTATTTTTAGTAGAGATGGGGTTTCACTACGTTGGCCAGGCTTATCTCGAACTCCTGACCTCGTGCTCCATCCGCCTAAGCCTCCCAAAGTGCTAGGATTACAGGCATGAGACACCGCGCCTCACCACTGCTTTGGTTTTAAGATAGTAGGGACACCCTTTATTAGGGGCCTGTGAACCCCAAGCATGGAAATAAAGAAAAATCCTGAGTTTGTTTAAAGGAAATTCTAGGCACCTAGTGGAGCCCTAAGAAGCAAATAAATAACTTTGTTAAATAAGAAGGTAATGGACCTAAAACAATAGCTCAGGAAGTTAGAGGCCCAGAAATGTTTCCTTTCCCTGTATAAACTAAGGATAACATCTTAACATATGTCCCTGAGTTGTCTTTCAGAGGCTTGGAACCCCACTGAGGACCCCCACTGAGCAGGTCCATTCACCGGCAAAGACTCTTACATAAGGAGAAAGTGAAGGCTAAACTTGACCTTTGTTCTGTTTCTTCTTTAAGGGCTTAAAAAAAGTCACTCCTGTAACCAGTTAGTTTTCTACTGACCCCATTTTTCTTTTCCTTTCTTTTTTTTTTTTTGAGACGGGGCTTCACCATGTTGGTCAGGCTGGTCTTAAACTCCCGACCTCAGGTGATCCACCTGCCTCAGCCTCCGAAAGTGCTGGGATTACAGGTGTGAGCCACCCTGCCTGACCATTTTCTTTTCTTTTCTTTTCTTTTCTTTTCTTTGAGTCAGAGTCTCACTCTGTCCCCAGGCTGGAATGCAGTGGCACTATCTCGGCTCACTGCAAACTCTGCTTCCTGGGTCCAAATGATTCTCTTGCCTCAGCCTCACAAGCAGCTGGGACTACAGGCGCACACCACCACGCCCAGTTAATTTTTTGTAGTTTTAGTAGACAGGGTTTCACTGTGCTAGCCAGGATCGTCTCGATTTCCTGACTTCATGATCCACCCGCCTTGGCCTCCCAAAGTGCTGGGATTATAAGCATGAACCACCTCGCCCTGCCCTTTTTAAAAAAATCTTAATGCCCTAATTTTTCTAAGAGACAAAGTCTTGCTATGCTGCCTAGGCTGGACTTAAAATCTTGGCCTCAAGTGATCCTCTCACCTAGGCCTCCCAAAGTGCTGGCATTACAGGCATGAGCCCCTGCAGGTAGCTTAATTTTTTTTTTTTTTTTTTCATGAGACGGAGATTTATTCTTGTTGCCCAGGCTGGAGTGTGATGGCGCGATCTCAACTCACTGCAACCTCCACCTCCTGGGTTCAAGGGTTCTTCTGCCTCAGCCTCTCGAATAGCTGGGATTACAGGGTGAGCCACTGCGCACGGCCTAGCTTAAATGTTTAAATGAAGCTTCTGTCTTCCTTAACCAATTACAAATATGATCTTCGAATCTACCTATCACCTATGAGCCCCCGCCTCAGGATATCCCATCCTTTTAAGCTTATACCACTGTGAAACCTCCGTGTATTGATTTATGATTTTGCCTGTAGCCTCTGCTTTCCTGAAATTTACCCTGCCTTTTCCGTGTGTGTGTGTATGTGTGTGTGGTGTGTGTATGTTTCCTGCTGTCTTTACAATACTCTTTTTTTTTCAGTCTTAAGGTTATACCTGAATACAGTACTCTTGCCATTAAAAACTCTAACCTGTGGCCAGGTGTGGTGGCTCACACCTGTAATCCTAGAACTTTGGGAGGCTGAGGTGGGCAGATCACCTGAGGTCCAGAGTTCAAGATCAGCCTGGCCAACATGACGAAATCCCTGTCTCTACTAAAAATACAAGAAAATTAGCCGGATGTGGTGGCACAAGCCTGTAATCCTAGCTACTTAGGAGGCTGAGGCAGGATAATCACTTGAACCCAGAAGGCAGAGGTTGCAGTGAGCTGAGATCACGCCATTGTACTCCAGCCTGTATGACAGAGCAAGACTCTCTCTCTCGAAAAAAAAAAAAAAAAAGAACTCTTACCTCCAAGCTATTGGGAGTTAGAGTCTTAAGCATGAGCCAGTCCGGGCATGGTGATTCATGTCTGTAATCCCAGCAATTTATGAGCTTGAGGCTGGTGGATCACTTGAGCTCAAAAGTTCAAGACCAGCTTGGGCAATATGGGGAAACCCCATCTCTACTTAAAATACAAAAATTGGCTGGGTGTGGTGGCACGTGCCTGTGGTCCCAGCTACTCAGGAGGTCAAGGTGGGAGGATCACATGAGCCTGGGAGGCAGAGATTGAAGTAGGCCGAGATCTTGCCACTGGACTAAACCATGGGGAACAGTGAGTCCCTGTCCCTTAAAAAATTAAGTGGGTTCTTCCTGGATCTTATCCATTAAAAAAAAAGAAGGAAAAAAAAAATAAGTGGGCTTTTTTTTTTGTATTTATTTTCGTGTTTTTTTTTAAATGGGGTGTCATTCTGTCACCCAGGCTGGGGTGCAGTGGTGCAATCACAGAAACGAGGTCTAGCAACTGGGTGTGGTGGCTCACGCCTGTAATCTCAACACTTCGGGAGGCCAAAGCAGAGGGATAACCTGAGGTCAGGAGTTCGAGACCAGCCTAACCAACCTGGCGAAACCCTGTCTCTACTAAAAATACAAAAATTAGCCAGGCATGGTGGCACACACCTATAATCCTAGGTACTCAGGAAGCTGAGGCAGGAGAATTGCTTGAACCAAGGAGGCAGAGGTTGCAGTGAGCCGAGATTGTGCTATTGCACTCCAACCTGGGCGACAAAGTGAAACTCTGTCTCAAAAAAAATTAAGTAAATAAATAAATAGAATAAATGGGGTCTAGCTATGCTGATCAGGCTGGTCCCAAGTTCTTGGGATCAAGCAGTGCTCTCACCTTGAGTCCTAAAGCACTGGGATTACAGGCATGAGCTACTATGCCTGGCCTCATGTTGAAATCTGATCTCCAAAGTGGCTGTCCAGGTGGCAGGTGTTTGGGTAAAAAGGCAACTCCGTCATAATAGATTAATGCCTTCCTGTCATTGCTTTCGCAGGAATGATTCCCACAAGAGTGGGTTATTAAAGAATCTGTCTTCCAGCTAGGTATGGTGGCTCACACCTATAATCCCAGCACTTTTGGAGGCATGTGGATCACCTGAGGTCAGGAGTTCAAACCAGCCTGACCAACATGGAAAAACTCAGTCTCTACTAAAAATACAAAAATTAGCCAGGCGTGGTGGTGCATGCCTGTAATCCCAGCTACTTGGGAGGCTGAGACAGGAGAATCACTTGAACCTGGGAGGTGGAGGTTGTGGTGAGCCGAGATGGAGCCATTGCACTCCAGCCTGGGCAACAAGAGCGAAACTCCATCTCAGAAAAAAAAAAAAGAGTCTGTCTTCCTTGATGTCCTCTTACTTGCTGTCTCACCATGTGATCTCTGCACATGCTGGCTTCTCTTCTACTTTCCGCCACAAGTATAAGCAGGTGAAACCCTCACCAGACACAGTTGTCCACTCTTGGACTTTTCGGTCACCAGAATCGCGAGTCAAATAACCTTTGTTCTTAAATTACCTCAGGCATTCTACCACAGCAACACCAAATGGACTAAGAAAAAAAAAAACAGGCCAGGTATGGTGGCTGACACCTGCAATCCCAGCACTCTGGGAGGCCAAGGCAGGCAGATCACTTAAGGGCAGGAGTTCGAGACCAGCCTGGCCAACATGGCAAAACCCCATCTCTACTAAAAATACAAAAGCAAAACAAAGTTAGCCAGGTGTCCTGGTGCACACCTGTGGTCCCAGCTACTACAGAGGCGGAGGCAGGAGAATTGTATAAACCCAGGAAGTGCCAGTTGCAATGAGCCGAGATTGCACCACTGCATTCCAGCCTGGGCGAGAGCGAGACTCAAAAAAAGAATGTTCCACAGTACCACAGATATCTATTTATTTGTTCTTTTTAAAGTTTCTTTTAGCAATGTCTTGTAGTTTTCAGTTTATATGTTTTGCCTTTTTGGTTAACACTATTCTGAAGTATTTTGTTCTTTCTTGTGCTATTTTAAATGTTATTGCTTTCATAATTTCCTTTTTTTTTGAGACGGAGTTTCACTCTTCTCACCCAGGCTGGAGTGCAATGGCGCAATCTTGACTCACTGCCACCTCCGCCCCAGGGTTCAAGTGATTCTCCTGCCTCAGCCTTCTAAGTAGCTGGGATTATAGGTGCACACCACCAAGCCCAGCTAATTTTTTGTATTTTTAGTAGAGATGGGGTTTCACCATGTTGGCCAGGTTGGTCTCGAATGCCAGACCTCAGGTGATCTGCCCGCCTCAGCCTCCCAAAGTGCTGAGATTACAGGCATGAGCCACTGCACCGGGCCCATAATTTCCTTTTCGGATTGGCCATTGTTAAACAAAAATTTTTAACAACATTCTGATTGGCCATTATTAAAAAAATGGGAGGCTGTTGTTTTGGTCTGAGCTCCTGTACTAGGCCCAAAAGACAAGATCAAACCAAAATGCAATCACTTATGCTAAATGCTACATATTCAAAATTGTTTTAAGGGAGCAGATAGATCCAAAACAAACCAATTTTTGCTGAAAACAGGAGATTCTATTCAATGTGAGCCAGTGTAATAAGTTGTGAGCCACCACACTCAGCCTGAACAATATTCTACTAACCAGAGAGCACAAAGCCTTTCATGAGGGATCGACCCTATGACTTAAAACACCTCCCACCAGGCCTAAAACCACTACACTGGACAAATTTCAATGAACTATAGAGAAGACAAATCACATGGAAACCATAGCAGGAGTTTCCTGCATGAAAATAGATGCTTTACCTAGTTTAGGGACACTGGGATTTACTCATGTTCGAATGAATACCTTTGTTGAGCTACAGAAATGCTGCGGGGTGGCCAGGTACAAGGGTTTATGCCTGTAATCCCAGCACTTTAGGAGGCCGAGGCAGGTGGATCACAAGGTGAGGAGTTTGAGACCAGCCTGACCAACATGGAGAAACCCCGTTTCTACTAAAAATACAAAAAATTAACCAGGCCTGGTGGCACATGCCTGTAATCCCAGCTACTTAGGAGGCTGGGGCAGGAGAATTGCTTGAACCTGGGAGGTGCAGGTTGCGGTGAGCTGAGATCATGTCATTGCACTCCAGCCTGGGCAACAAGAGTGAAACTCATCTCAAAAAAAAAAAAAAAAAAAAAAAAAAAAAAAAAAAAAAAAAAAAAAAACAAAACAGAAATGCCATGGGTTTGTCCCTTACAACCCAGAGAGAGGATCAGGGTCTGTGTTGAGATGGAGGCATGGGTGGCGGCAGCAGCAGAGGTACTTAAAGGTCCAGCTGAGTGTGAGCTTCAGGACACTCTCTAATGATAGCTTCCCCACCTTCTCTATTTTTTTTTTTTTTTTTTTGGTGATAGGATCTTGCTCCATTGCCCAGGCTGAAAAGCAGTGGGGCAATCTTAGCTCACTGCAACCTCTTCCCTCGCAAGTTCAAGTGATTCTCCTATTCCAGCCTCCTGAGTAGCTGGAGTTACAGGTGTGCACCACCACATACAGGCTAATTTTTGTATTTTTCATAGAGACAGGGTTTCACCATGTTGGCCAGGCTGGTCTCGAACTCCTAACCTCAGGTGATCCACTCGCCTCGGCCTCCCGAAGTGCTGAGATTACAGGTGTGAACCACCACACCCAGCCTTCTTTGTCATTTTTCTTTTTTTTGAGATGCAGTTTCGCTCTTGTTGCCCAGGCTGGAGTACAATGGCACCATCCCAGCTCACTGCAACCTCTGCCTCCTGGGTTCAAGTGATTCTCGTGCTTCAGCTTCCCAAGTAGGTAGGGTTACAGGCATGCACCACCATGCCCAGCTAATTTTGCATTTTTAGTAGAGATGGGCTTTCACCATGTTGGTCAGGCTGGTCTCGAACTCCTGACCTCAAGTGATCCACCTGCCTCCGCCTTCCAAAGTGCTGGGATTACAGGTGTGAGCCACCACCCCCGGCCTTCTTTCTCATTTTCAAATGATTGCTCTTTCAGGAATGACCACCAATGGGAGTCCCAATATGCACAAGATAAAAGTCTCACCACCAGCCCCCACCACCAGATCTGTAAGACAAGGCCAACGCCTAGCATCAGTTCCAGCTTCATTCTACATAGAAAGGCAAAGTGAAAATGCCTAGCCCTAGACCACTTTAAAGAGGGCCCAAATCCCATACTACTGCTTCTAAATGCCAGACTTTTATAGAAACTGCCAGCTTTGGTTGGCTAAGTCTGGGACAGAAGTTTGTTAGGTCTCAACAACGGAACACAGAGCAGCAAGCAGCAGCAGCTCAAAGAGCATGCTGCTCACCAGGTAGCAGAGCAGGTTAGCACCTGACAGCAAGGGAAGGCTGACCCATGGCATGGTGACCAACATCTAGACATCCTGCTGATAATGCCAACTGTTACGGTTGCTTGAAAAGGTGTGGTTCGGATGTTGACACTGATGGCTATGTGGTGCACATACACACTGACAATATGAAAAGGCTTACTGCAAAAATGAGGTCTCAAGGAGAACATGCCAGGGCTCTCCAGCAAGTGTGGCACGGCATGAAAGCAAGGAAGATGGCATTCCTGTCCCTTGTAAGTACTGATGCAAAAATCTTGAAATAAATGCCAGCGAACCATATAAAGCAACATATTCAAAAGATTATGCAACATTACCAAGTAAGATTTATCCCTGGAATGTAAGGGTGGTTCACAACATGGAAATAGAACCATGGAATACACATTAGCAAACGATGGAAAAACGAGTATTGATTGATGCAAAAAACCTTCTGACATAATTCAACATCCATTTATGATAAAAACCCACAATAACCTAGGAATAGACTGCTACAAGAAATACGTGAAAAAGTCAACAAATCTTTGGTGGTGTAACACTGTTTTTAATATCTAATATCAGAAGCAAGGATGTTTGCTCTCACCAGCTCCATTTGATGTTAAGGGTGATGCTCCCTGGGAAATCAGGAAAGAAAATACAAGCAATCTGGCTGGACGTGGTGGCTCACCTGTAATCCCAGGACTTTGGGAGGCTGAAGTGGGTGGATTACAGGAGACTGAGAACATCCTGGCCACCATGGTAAAACCCCATGGCTACTAAAAATACAAAAATTAGCTGGGTGTGGTGGCGCATGCCTGTAATCCCAGCTACTCGGGAGGCTGAGGCAGTAAAATCGCTTGAACCCAGGAAGCAGAGATTTCAGTGAGCCAAGATTGAGCCATTGCACTCCAGCCTGGTGACAGAGCAAAACTCCATCTCAAAAAATAATAACAATAATAATAATAGTAGTAAGGCCAGGCACAGTGGCTCACACCTGTAATCCCAGCACTTTGGGAGACCAAAGCAGGCGGGTTACCTGAGGTCAGGAGTTTGAGACCAGCCTGACCAACATGGAGAAAACCCGTCTCTACCAAAAACACAAAAATTAGCCAGGTGTGGTGGTAGGCGCCTGTAATCTCAGCTACTCAGGAAGCTGAGGCATGAGAAATGCTTGAATCCAGGAGGCAGAGGTTGCAGTGAGCTGAGATTGTGCCACTGCACTCCAGCCTGGGTGACAAGAGAAAGACTCTGCCTCAAAAAAAAAAAAAATACCCAAAGCATTCCATATTTAGAAATACATATACACACATATCCCTATATATAAATATACAAAAATCCCATTTTGTCACTATCCATACAGGGAGAGAGACACAAACTCACAAACCCATAGATGTCTCTCTGCTTCCAGAGACAGACAGCCCCCAGGTGTTCTGATCTCTTCTCCAGGTTTCTCTGGCTCCTCAGGAGTAACTACCACAGTGCATTACAGATTCTTGCTTGCTTTCTTGTCTTCCAGAATGCCAGGAACAAGGGAACAGCTAATTAGCACAGAGATATTAGCACAGCACAGCTTTGTTGACTATTGGAGGGCATTACATAGAGGAAAATACTTACTGAATATCAGGACTCAGACACATACACAAATGGGTTTTACACAAACCTCATCATAGACTCACATATACTTGTCCTTCAAAAAATGAAATGTTCTCATTTTCATTCCACTAAGAGATACCCATTAGTGCCCCCCAGACCTATCATAAGAGATGGCTCCTTGAGCCCATTCTGATAGTGAAGGAATTTCAAACTTCCTGAGCTCCCGCAGTACAAAAGCACAACATGGCAGCTGAGCTCCCGCATCTCTACAAAAGCACAACATGGCGGCCCAAGAATGTGAAAAGAAGGACCTGAAATGGGTTGAGTAATAATGTTCCAACCCCTCAAACTACCATAAATGTTCCTGGTGAGAGGAGCAAAGGTGTGTATCTCATGGCTCAGCCACCAGGTCTTCCAACGCAGCTCTACAGTAGCCATCACTTCCACTGAGGCCTCATCTGCCAGCAAACCTTCCTCAGCCTCTGGACTCTCGTATCTTGGTTTTGGATGCTGCCATGTGACCCATCATCCATCCCTGCTGTTGAGGGAGGGTAGAGACCAGAGGCCTAGGGAGTTCCAACCACAGGTCTCCAAGCGACAGACAGATCACTTCTGGGACCCAGGGAGACCATAAGTTGTTACAAGTGTGGATGGTGACCTGGTTTCCCTCAATGCTGCCACTTCCCTTCTAGAACATACTGACTTGCTCTCTACGAAAGAGGGGGACTGACCCCAACAAGGGACAGACCTGACACCTATCATGCCATGCCTGTGCAATTCAGAGAAGGGAGAAAACTTTGGTAGCTCCAGGAAGCAGTTTACTGGGAGTCAAGTTCACCTTGCCTTGTGACGTGAAGCAAGGCAGTTTCATGGCCTGTGAACCCTGACACCAGCACCTCCCACACACAACAGAGTTGGAGCACTGCAGGGCATGTCCTTTTCCAAAAAGAGCCAGGTGCTAGTCTTAGTAGGAGGCTATGAAACCAGTCCTGTAGCAGCATGCATGTAGCATGCACTGAGGTGAGAAGGCTGGAGCATCATCAGTGCATATGCCGCTGAATTATCTCAGGGTAGAATGTGCCAGAAAACAGGGTAAGCAACTTAAGAAAGGTAAGAATTTTGAGTGTCCTCCAGCTAAGACATGGCAGAGTATGTCTGTGTGACTCCACTAGCAGTTTCGAGATTATTCTGACTGTGGTGGTTGGTACAGGGCTGAAAATTACGGGACAGTGCATGCTGTGTGGTCAAGGGGCATGTGTCCCATGACACAGGTTCTGCTTCTGCAGCCCTGGCACCTCAGAGCCATCTGGGGTTGCCACAGAGAAATTTGGATGTGAATATTTAAACATGTTTTCCAGCAAATATCCAAAGTGTAGGTTTGAGATGGGAAACAAAGCTGGAGATGACCTCAAAACAGTCCTGGAATAATACAATGCCGATCACGCCTGTGAATTAGGATGTCCACAGGCAGATCCCACTTGGGGAGGATTGCAGGATGCACCTTTGTCTTAGAAGCAGAGCATTCCCACAGTCTGACCCCAGGACACTGATGAAAACTTAAAGGCAGATTCTGGGAGTCTTATCATTTCTATCCAGTCGCATCTGAGCCAAGGGCAGGCGCTGCCCTAGAAGGTGTTTCCTAACTTCAGACTTGGTGCCACAAAAGGCCTGCTGGGGCCCAAGTCCTTCTTCCCCATTCCTTTAATTCTTCCTAAGAAGGATCTCAACAATGGTTTCACATGTAATTGAAGAGGTTCCCATACTGCTTACATTTAGAGGCATGGTAGCTCACGCCTGCAATCTCAGCACTTTGGGAGGCCGAGGTGGGTGGATCATTTGACGTGGTTGGATCATCAGCCTGACCAACACAGTGAAACCCTTTCTCTACCAAAAATACAAAATTAGCTGGGCATGATGGTACATGTCTGCAAACCCAGCTACTCAAGAGGCTGAGGCAGAATTGCTTGGACACGGGCGGTGGAGGTTGTGGCGAGCAGAGATCATGCCACTGCACTCTAGCCTAGGCAACAAGAGTGAAACTCCATCTCAAAAAACAAAACAAAAACCTGGGATGAAGAATTTCTCACATTTTTTATAGTTTCTCTCCAGTATATATTCTCAGGTGTCTTCAAAAGATTATGTGAAGTGAAGGCTTTCTCACACTCCTTACACTCTTAGGGTTTCTGTCCATGGAGTCCATTGATATATTTGCAATCCTACAGGAGAGTGGAAGTTCCTCCCACATTTGTAAAATATTTCATTGCCACATGAGTCATGTCTTCAAAGTAAATCAGGACAACTGAAGGCTTCACCACAGTGTTTACATTCCTGGACTTTCTCTCAAGCTTAAGTACTCTCATACATTCACAAGTAACTAATACAACTGACCGCATTACAACGTTGCTTACATTCTTAGGGCTTCCCTCTAGTATGAGTCCTTTCATGCACGTGCAAAGACTTTGAATAGCTGAAGGCTTTACCACATTGTCTACACTGAAAGGGTCTTTCTCCGGTATGAATTCTTTTGTGTACTTTCAGGGAATTTAAACAAGTGAAAGCTTTGCCACACTGCTTACACTCACATGGTTTCACCCCGGTGTGACTTCTTTCATGCCTGCGAAGGTGACTGAAGTAAATGAAGACTCGACCACACTGTTTGCATTCATAGGGTTTCTCTCTAGTATGCGTTCTTTCATGAATTCGAAAGTGAGTGGAATAAAGAAAGGCTTTACCACATTCTTTACATTCATAAGTTTTCTCTCCAGTGTGAACTCTTTCATGCAATTGAAGGTAACTTGAAGAATTGAAGGCTTTACCACACTGTTTACATTCGTAGGGTTTTTCTCCAAAATGAGTTCTTTCATGCACTTCACAGGAACTAGAAGACCTGAAGGCTTCCCCACATTTCTTACATGTATAAGGTTGAACTCCAGTGTGGGTTTTCACGTGTTTTCGAAGGCTTGAGTGAGAAAAGAAGGCTCTTCCACATTCCCTACATACGAAGGGTTTCTCTCCAGTATGAGTTTTCTCATGACTTCGTAAGTATGTGGGACAACTGAAGGCTTTCCCACATTGCTTACATTCATAAGGTTTCTCTCCAGTGTGAGTCCTTTCATGGGTTAGAAAAGGCTGGTAATATATAAAGGCTTTTCCACACTGTTTACATTTGTAGGGTTTCTCTCCAGTATGATTTTTTTCATGGCGCCGAAGAGCAGTAAGATATCTGAATGCCTTCCCACACTCCTTACATTCGTAGGGTGTCTCTCCAGTATGAATTCTTATATGATTTCGAAAGGAAAAGAGAAATGCGAAGGCTTTCCCACATTCCTTACATTCATAGGGTTTCTCTCCAGTGTGAATTCTTTCATGGGTTCGAATACTGGAGCTGCGAGTGAAGGTTTTCCCACATTCTTTACATTTATGCGGCTTCTCTTCAAATTCATGATACTCATTTGGTTTCTGTTCATTGTGAGACCTCATGTGCCTATTAAGGGAGACTTGATGCATGAAGACTTCCCCACACACACTACAGTCACATGGTTTTAATCCAGTAGGAGTTTCCAGGTTAAGATTCAGATCAGGAATCTGGCTAGTGCTTTTTCCACACTGACGATCTTCTTTATTTTCACAGAGTGTTTCAACCATAGCATCTCTGTAAAAAATGAGTATCATATTATTAATAGTTTTGTATTAATGATCTTATATTTATTACCAAGTACCAGAATTACATTTTAAATATTTTCAGAGACACTGTATGTTATTTGCCTTGTCTGAATTGATTGAAAGCTAATACACTGAATACTCTAGAACAGGCTGTGACCATAGCTATTATCAAAATGGTCAGGATTTTTTTTTTTTGAGATGGAATTTTGCTCTTGTTGCTCAGGCTGGACTGCAGTGATGTGATATTGGCTCACTGTAACCTCGACCTCCCAGGTTCAAGCGATTCTACTGCCTCAGCCTCCCAAGTAGCTGAGCATGTGCCACTATGCCCAGCTAATTTTGTTTGTTTTTTTTTTTAGTGAGACAGGTTTACTCCATGTTGGGTCCGGTTAAGTTCTGAGCCACTGCCCTCAGATAATCTGCCCGCCTCAGCCTCCCAAAGTATTGGGATTTCAGGGTGGAGCCCCCCCCCTTTACCCGGGAATTTTTTTTTTTTTTTTTTTGAGAGAGTCTCACTCTGTCACCAGGGGCGCCAGGCTGGAGTGCAGTGGCACAATCTCGGCTCACTGCAAGCTCTGCCTCCCGGGTTCAAGCAATTCTCCTGCCTCAGCCTCCTGAGTAGCTGGGACTACAGGCGCACGCCACCACGCCCAGCTAATTTGTATTTTTAGTAGAGACGGGGTTTCACCATGTTGGCCAGGATGGTCTTGATCTCTTGACGTCGTGATCCACCTGCCTCGGCCTCCCAAAGTGCTGGGATTACAGGCGTGAGCCACCTCACTCAGCCCTGGCCAGGATTTTTAAATACTGTTTCATAGTGATTTCTCTTCATACCCTGAACATCTATGACTTTTTTTTTTTTTTTTTTTTTTTGGTAGAGACAGATTCTCACTATGTTGACCAGGCTGGTCTTGAATTCCTGGCCTCAAGCAATTCTCCACCCTTCACCTCCCAATGGCTGGGATTAGAGTCATTAGCCACCCAGCCTAGCCCATGACAGTTTCCATGAAACATTTTTAGTAAAAATTTTCTAAGAATGAATAAATTTGCAGCTGTGCTTATTGTTTTGCTTGCTTGGCTTTTGAAATTTATGAAATACTAAGATTCTCTCATGGGCTATATAATTACTCTGGTGAATGCAACTTACCTTAGATTTCTTCCCTGGTTTTTGTGGTCATCTTCAATATCCTGGTCTTTCCATTTTTCCCCTAAAATACAGACCCAAAAAACTCACTATAAATTATTAGAAATTACAGAAAATTGTAACAATCTAAGGTCCATAATTAGCTATGACCTTGTCTGGTTTACTGACTGAAGTATTCCCTTCCCACATTTTAAATCTTGGAAAACAGTTGTGCAAGAAACACTTGTTCTAAACTAAGTCAAGAAATGATGTCACCCTTACCTATACAGGCCAGGTTCTTGAAGGTTGCCCGCATCACATCTCTGTAGATATTCCTCTGGCCAGGATCCAGCAAAGCCCACTCCTCCAGGGTGAAGTTCACAGCCACATCCTCAAGGGAGATGGAGTCCTAAAACATCCCCCATGTGTGTATAGGAGGATGGGTGAGATTAGCAGTAGTGAGGTTCCATACTCAGAATTCCTGAGAAATTCCATATAATCCTGTGGTCTCGGTTTAGTGGTATGAGTTGGTTGTCAGAACTCTGACTCTTACCACACTCTGTTCCTCATAAATTTAACACTACCATGAACACACAGAAATTATTTCTATATTTTAACTGTGATCACATGAAGCCTTATTATTTAAATGCAGATCCAAGACCACCTTGGAGATATGGGAGAAATGTTATACAAATGAAACAAATTTGAAGACCATCAATTCCTTGTGAGAAAAATTCTTTCATTTTCTACCTTATTACACACCATATCACTCAGCATTTCATGAAACTTGGGGTCAAATCTGGATGAGATTTTAATAAACGAATACGCCTTTTAGACTATAAGCTGCACATCTCCCATTGAGGATAAAAAACTATAAGCTTTCTCTTTTCTTTTCTTTTCTTTTTTTTTTTTTTTTTCTGAGACAGCCTCACTCTGTTGTCCAGGCTGGAGTGCAGTGGCGAATTTCTGCTCACTGCAACTTCTGCCTCCTGGATTCAAGTGATTCTCCTCCCTCAGCCTCCTGAGTAGCTGGGATTACAGGGCAAGCCGCCACGCCCAACTAATCTTTGTATTTTTAGTAGAGATGGAGTTTCACCATACTGGTCAGGCTGGTCTTGAGCTCCTGACCTCATGATCTGCCCACCTCAGTTTCCCAAAGTGCTGGGATTACAGGCATGAGCCACCATGCCCGGCCAGCTTTTTCTTTCCCAAAGTGCTGGGATTACAGGCATGAGCCACCAAGCCCAGCCAGCTTTTTCTTTTTCTCAAAGAACATGAGAGATCAGGGCCAGGTGCAGTGGTGCACACCTGTAATCCCAGCACTTTGGGAGGCCAAGGTGGGCGGATCATGAGGTCAGGAGATCGAGACCATCCTGGCCAACATGATGAAACCCCGTCTCTACTAAAAATGCAAAAATTGGCTGGGCATGGTGGCATGCATCTGTATTCCCAGTTACTTGGGAGGCTGAGGCAGGAGAACTGCTTGAACCTCGGAGGTAGAGGTTGCAGTGAGTCGAGATCACGCCACTGCACTCCAGCCTGGCAACAGAGCAAGACTCTGTCTCAAAAAAAATAAAAATAAAAAAGGGTGAACATGAGAGATCAGGAAGTCTGTGGAAAGCCAGATGACTGAATGAAAATATTCCTTTGCACAAGTATTAATTTCAACATTTTTGTGTCATATTTATCACAGGTTCAGTTTTTCCTTTCTCTGTCTCATTTCATGAGTCTAGGAGGTTACTGGAAAGAAAGCATGGCAACTTGAACCTCTACAAAACCCCTAAACTCATGAAAGGGTTTATTACTCACATGCTCGAGATCTCAGGGAAAGCTGCATAGGCGCACGAGCACTTATGAAACGATTGAGAGAGCAAGAAATGGAGTCTGGCTGGGGATTTGTACTGACATTAGGGAGTGGGCTAAAGCAAATAGGCAGAGGCTGATGTGAACTGGCAGTCTTGCCAGCACCAAATGAGAGTGACCCAGGCTTTCCTCCTACCACATCCGTATGTGGGATACACAGTGGAAACTGAGGAATGAGGTCTTAAAGCTGTGAGCATCAAAGGCCAGGCTCAGTGGCTCACATCCATCATCCCAGCACTTTGGGAGGCTAAGGCGGGTGGATTACTTGAGTTCAGGAGTTCAGAAGGTTCAAGCACTCAACCTCCAGCCCTTTTTCTCTCCCCTGAGTTTAGGGGCTAGTGCTGTTGAAAGATCAAGGCTGGGTGTCTTTCTGGATATCAATCCCCACCCTAAAGTTAGGTAGCAGTTCCACTAGTCACTTCTTTACAACAAAAGAGGCTCCTATTACCCTTATCACTCATGAAATTCCAAGAGATTTAGGAACTCTGTACCAGGAACCTCACACAAAGACCACATGTCTTTCTCATCACAGCACAGAATATCATGGCTCAGGGACACAGGCTCACCAGAAGACAGATGATTCATAGAATTATATCATGTTTCCACTCCAGCCACTGGTTAAAGTGTGTCATTCAGGTTTCGGTTTTTTGTTGTTGTTGTTTTGAGACCCAGTCTCCCTCTGTCATCCAAGCTGGAGTGCACTGACACAATCTTGACTCACTGCAACCTCCACTTTCAGGGTTCGAGGAATTCTGCCTCAGCCATCCAAGTAGCTGGGATTACAGATGCACCACTATGCCCAGCTGATGGGATTTCTCCATGTTGGCCAGGCTGGTCTTGATCCTGACCTCAAATAATCTGCCCATCTTAGCCTCCCAAAGTGCTAGGATTACACGCATGAATCAATTCGTCTGGCCTGGGTTTTTGTTTTAAAACAGTAGAAGAGGGCTGGACATAGTGGCTCATGCCTGTAATCCCAGCACTTTGGGAGGCTGAGGCAGTGGATCACTTGAGGTAAGGAGTTTGAGGCCAGCTTGGCCAACACAGTGAAACCCTGTCTTTAATAAAATACAAAAATTAGCTGGGTGTGGTGGTGTACGCCTGTAATCTCAGCTACTTGGGAGGCTGAGGGAGGAGAATCACTTAAACCGGGGAGGCAGAGGTTACAGTGAGCCAAGATGGCACTACTGCACTTCAGCCTGGGCGACAGAGTGAGAATCCATCTCAAAAAAATAAAATAAAATACAACAGTAGAATACAATGAAAGAATATTCCACTGTTTCTTTCTGCATGTTTTACAACTGAAGAAATCTCTAGAGAACCCCAAAAATGACAGAACACAGAAAACCGGGGACACCAAATGTAATTTTATCTTCTGACACCTACAGCTACTAACAATAGTACACAGCGTAAAATCAACAGGATAAACCTAAATCCTCGCATTTAAAGCCTATTTACTTCAGTTCCTTTTCAACACCATGCCCAGATTTCAACAAAAAATTACAAGATACATTAAAAGACTTAGATAGTTTGGCTGGGCACAGTGGCTCATGCCTGTAATCACTTTGGGAGGCCGAGTCTGGCAGATCACCTGAAGCCAGGAGATAGAGACCATCCTGGCTAAAATGGTGAAACCCCGTTTCTACTAAAAGTACAAAAAATTAGCCAAGTATGGTGGCACATGTCTGTAACCCCAGCTACTCGAGAGGCTGATGCAGGAGAATCACTTGAACCCAGGAGGCAGAAGTTGCAGAGAGCCAAGATTACACCACTGCACTCCAGTCTGAGCAAAAGAGCAAGACACCGTCTCAAAAAGAAGAGACTGAGACAGTTTGAAGAGAGAGTTAAGGCACCAGAAACAGACTGAGATATAAAAGAGATGCTGAAATTTATCAGACCAGAAATTTATTTACATTATTTTTTTTTTTTAATTTTTTGAGATGGAGTCTTACTCTGTTGCCTAGGCTGGATTACGGTGAGACAATCTCAGCTCACTGATACTGTCATAGTGGGGAAAAAAAAGAATATCTAATACATGTCGTCTACAAGAAATCCAATTGTTTTAACTTTTGTGTTTTAGAGACAGGGTCATGCTCTGTTACCCAGGCTGGAGTGCAGTTGTGGGATGATAGATGACTCTAACCTCAAATTCCAGGGCTCAAAGGACTCTCTCACCTCAGCCTCTGTGTAGCTGGGACTACAGGTGCACATTACCAGCCCTGGATAATTTTGTTGTTTTTTTATATAGAGACGGGGTCTCTCTATGTTGCCCAGACTTGTCTCAAACTCCTGGCCTCAAGCAATCCTCCTGCCTCAGCTTCCCAAAGTGCTGGGATTACAGGTGTGAGCCACCATGGCTAGGCCAATAAATCCACTTTAAATATGTCACAAGTATATATTAAAAATAAAGGAACAGAGAAAGAGATACAATGCTAACCCTAATTTTTTTTTTTTTCTTGAAAACAGAGTTTTGCTCTGTCACCCAGGCTGGAGTGCAATGGCAAGATCTCAGCTCACTGCAACCTCTGCCTCCGGGGTTCGAGCGATTCCTCCTACCTCGGCCTCCCGAGTAGCTGGGATTACAGGTGCATGCCACCACGTCTGGCTAATTTTTGTATTTTTAGTAGAGACGGGGTTTCACCATGTTGGCCAGGATGGTCTCTATCTCTTGACATTGTGATCCACCTGCCTCAGCCTCCCAAAGTGCTGGGATTACAGGCATGAGCCACCATGCCTGGCCAACACTACTTTTTTTTTTTTTTTTTTTTTTGAGACGGAGTTTCACTCATGTTACCCAGGCTGGAGTGCAATGGCGCGATCTCGGCTCACCGCAACCTCCGCCTCCTGGGTTCAGGCAATTCTCCTGCCTCAGCCTCCTGAGTAGCTGGGATTACAGGCACGCGCCACCATGCCCAGCTAATTTTTTTGTATTTTTAGTAGAGACGGGGTTTCACCATGTTGACCAGGATGGTCTCGATCTCTTGACCTCATGATCCACCCACCTTGGCCTCCCAAAGTGCTGGGATTACAGGCTTGAGCCACCGCGCCCAGCCAACACTACTTTTTTAAAAACTGGCACAGCCAGCTGGGTGCGGTGGCTCACACCTGTAATCCCTGCCAAGGTGGGATGACCTGAGGTCAAGAGTTCGAGGTCAGCCTGGCCAATATGATGAAACCCCATCTCTACTAAAGATTCAAAAAATTAGCCAGGCATGGTGGCATGTGCCTATAATCCCAGCTACTCAGGAGGCTGAGGCAGGATAATCGCTTGAACCCGGGAGGCAGAGGTTGCAGTGAGCCGAGATGGCACCACTGCACTCCAGCCTGGGCAACAAGAGCAACACTCCATCTCCAAAAAAAAAAAAAAAAAAAAAAAAGCTGGCACAGCCTTATTAATTTTAGAAAAAGCTGACTTCATAGCATGAAAATACAGTGATAGAAGGGCATTACATACTGATAAAGGGGTCAATTCACCAAGAGAAGTCAATCCTTACTATGTACATACATAACCACAGAGTGGCAAAATGCATGAGGTGAAAACTAATACAACTGCAGGAAGAAATACATGAATGTACTGGTACAGCTGTGTATTTCAATAACCACCATCATTAATTTAGAGATCCAGCAGGCAGAAAATCAGGAAGCATATAGTTAAATTGAACAGCACCATCAAAGAAGTGGACTTAACTAAAAACCAGAATACTTCATTCAGTAACAGCAGAATACACATTCTTTTCAAATTCGCATGGAATATTCACCAAGATATCTTACATTCTGGTAAATAAAATACTTCCTAGCAAATTTAAAAGACAAGAAATATGGCCAGGTACGGTGGCTCATGCCTGTAATCCCAGCACTTTGGGAGCCCGAGGCAGGCAGATCACCTGAGGTCGGGAGTTCAAGACCAGCCTGACCAACATGGAGAACCCCATCTCTACTAAAAAAAAAAAAAAAAAAAAAAAAAGACAAGAATACAAAACGTGTTCTCAGATCCAGAATCACTAACGGAAAGCTTACAAACTCATAAATACTTGGAGATTAAATACTGAACTTCTAAATAATGCATGGATGAGAAAAGTCTCAAGAGATACTAAAAATTACTTTGAATTAAATAAAAACAGACTTATCAAAATGTGCCGAACGTAGCAAAAGGAGTGCTTGGGCTGAAATTTATACTACTCAACACATATTACCACTAAAGAATAATCTGTAATCAATAATCTCAGTGTCTACCTTACACAACTAAAAATGGAAGAGCAAAATAAACAATAGAATAAATGAAAGCATTTGTTAGAAATTAACAGAGAAAGGCCCGTAGTGGCTCATGCCTGTAGTCTCAGCACCTTAGGAGGTTGAGGCAGGTGGATCACCTGAGGTCAGGAGTGTTAGACCAGCTTGGCCAACATGGTAAAACCCCATCTCTACTAAAGATACAAAAAAAAAAAAAATTAGCTGGGCATGGTTGCGGGCACCCGTAATCCCAGCTACTCAGGAGGCTGAGGCAGGAGAACTGCTTGAACCCAGGATGCGGAGGTTGCAGCAAGCCAAGATGCGTTATTGCACTGGGCGACAGGGTGAGATTCCTCTCAAAAAAATAAATAGAGGCCGGGCGCGGTGGCTCACACCTGTCATCCCAGCACTTTGGGAGGCCGAGGTAGGTGGATCACAAGGTCAGGAGTTTGAGACCAGCCTGACCAACATCGTGAAACCCTGTCTCTACTAAAAATACAAAAATTAGCAGGGCATGGTAGCATGCACCTGTAGTCCCAGCTAATCAGGAGGCTGAGGCAGGAGAATTGCTTGAACCCAAGAGGCGGAGGTTGCAGTGAGCCAAGATCATGCCACTGTACTCCAACCTGGGAAACAGAGTGAGACTTCATCTCGAAAGAAAATAAATAAATAAATAGAGAAAAGTAAACAAACCCAAAAGGTGGTCACATGAAAATACCCATAAAACTGACAAATGTCTCCTCAAGCTAACAAAGAACAAAAATAGAAAGATTATTAATATGACAAATGAATAGGGGAAAATGAAAAAGCATTTTACAAAATTCAACATCTATTTATGATAGCAAACTAGGAATAGAGGGGGGAATTTCTTCTTCTTTCTCTTTTTTTTTTTTTTTTTTTTAGACTGGTCTAGCTATGTTGCCCAGGCTGGAGTATATTGGCTATTCAGAGGTGCTGTCATGGTGCTACAGCTTCAAATGGTGGGCTCCAGCAATCTCCTTGCCTTGGCCTCCCAAGCAGCAAAGGCTACAGGTGCATGCCACTGCATTGGGCAAGAACTTCTTGAGAAACTACATGCAAGAAAGCTGCAGTTAACATCATACTTAAAGTGAGAAACTAGATGTTTTCCCAATAACATGAGGAACAAGGTAAGAAGACCCTTCTCACACTCTCACCATTTCCAACCCACCTTTTTTTCTTTGAGATGGAGTCTCAAAAAGTTTTGTTGACTTTTCTCTATTTATTTTATTTATTTATTTTCTTTTGAGACAAAGTCTCACTCCGTTGTCCAGGCTGGAGTACAGTGGCGCCATCTCAGCTCACTGCAACCTCCGCCTTTGGGGTTCAAGAAATTCTCCTGCCTCAGCCTCCTGAGTAGCTGGGATTATAGGCATGCCCCACCATGCTCTGCTAATTTGTGTATTTGTAGTAGAGATGAAGTTTCACCATGTTGGCCAGGCTGGTCTTGGAACTCCTGACCTCACTGATCCACCCACCTTGGCCTTCCAAAGTGCTTGAATTGCAGGCGTAAGCCATTGCGCCCGGCCCCTCTCACCATTTCTATTCAACACTGTACAACAGTGAAACTAACACAAGGAAAAGAAATAAAAGATATACCAACTGGGAAGGAAGAACTAAAACTGTTTTTCTGCATATGACATGATTGTGTATGTAGAAAATTTCAAAAATCCACAACAAAGAAAACTCCTGGAATCAACAAGAGCAAGGTTGAAGGACACAAGCTTAACACACAAAGGCCAACTGCTTTCCTGTACAGCCAAACAAATATAGTCAACTCATCTTTGATAAAGAATCAAAGACAGCTGGCTGAGGTGGCTCACACCTGTGATCCCAGCACTCTGGGAGGCCAAGGTGGGTGGATCACGAGGTCAAGAGATCAAGACCATCCTGGCCAACATGGTGAAACCCCATCTCTACTAAAAATACAAGACTTAGCTAGGCATGGTGGCATGCCCCTATAGTCCAGCAACTCAGGAGGCTGAGGCAGAAGAATTGCTTGAACCCAGAAGGCAGAGGTTGCAGTGAGCCAAGATCGTGCCACTGCACTCTAGCCTGGTGAAAGAGTGAGACTCAGTCTCAAAACAAACAAACAAAAAAGCTCAGTAACAGGAAGACAATCCAATCAAAACTGGGCAAAAGATATGAACATATACACCACCAGAGAAGAATCGGAGATGGTAAACAAGCATATGAAAACATGCTCAACATCACATAGCATTAGGGAATCAATAAAACTAATATAAATAAGATAAATAAAACTAAGATATTACCACACTCACTAAAGGGCTAAATTTGAAAACACCAAATGATGGTGAAGATGGGGAACAACAGGTATCATCATTATTTGCTGTTGGCAATGGAAAATGGTACTCCTACTTTGAAAGGTAGACAGTTACAAAACACACTCTTAAACTGTAATCTAATCATCATGCTCTTAGGTATTTACTTAAATGAGCTGAAAACTTATGTTCATGCCAAACCTGCGCATGAATGCTTATTGCTTTATTCAAAATTTGCAAACCTTAGAGTGAACCAAGATATCTCTCAATAGATACATGGATAAACCTTCTGGTTCACCCAGAGAATGATAAAACGAAATCAGGCATCAAGCCATGAAAAGACATGAAGGCCAGGTATGCTGGCTCCGACCTGTAGTGTCATCTGCTCAGGGCACTGAGGCAGGAGAATCACTTGAGTCCAGGAGTTCAAGACCAGCATGGGTGATACGAAGAGACCCCATCTCAAAAAAAAAAAAAAGGCACGGAGGAATCTTGACTAGAAAATATATTATTGAAATTATATTATAAACTACAATATAAACTTGAAAATATATTATTAGGCCAGGCATGGTGGCTTGTAATCCCTAGCACTTTGGGAGGCCAAGGCGAGCAGATCACCTGAGGTCAAGAGTTCAAGACCAGCCTAACCAACATGAAGAAACCCCATCTCTACTAAAAATAAAAAAATTAGGTGGGCATGGTGGCACATGCCTGTAGTCTCAGCTACTTGGGAAGCTGAGGCAAGAGAATTGCTTGAACCCAGAAGGCAGATGTTGCAGTCAGCCGGGATCGCACCACTGCACTCCAGCCTAGCAACAGAGTAAGACTCCATCTAAAAAAAAAAAAAAAAAAACAGAAAAAGAAAAAGAAAATATATTAGTAAGTGAAAGAAGCTAATCTAAATTGCTATATACTGTACAGTTTCAAAGATGACATTCAGAAAAATACAAAATTATGGCAGAGTAAAAAGACTTCTGATTGTCAAGAATTTGGGGAGAAGAGGGAGGGATTAATGAATAGGGGTAGACTGGGATATTTAGGTGAGGGAAAGCATCCTATATGATGCAGTTATGATGAACAGCAGTTAATACACATTTGCCAAAACCCATAGATTGTTAACGGAGTCAGCCCTAATGTAAACTGTGGACTTTGAGGCATCAGTACTGGTATATCAATTAGATGGATTAAAGTAATACAAAATATGAAAAGGACAATCTACGTGGAGGCAGAGCGGTCAAATGGAAACACTATACTTTCTCATCAATTTTTCTATAAGTCTAAAAATAAAGTCTACAAAAATAAAGTCTATTAGGAAAATAAAAAAAGATGAAGACAGACTGACAACTCACTCCATGACTGGTTGATGAATGAAACATGTAATCTTTCACTCAATTCATGAATTATATTTTAGTAAGCCTTTATGGTGCTTTCTGAGCCAGAGACTGGTAAAGGCAATGAAACTTCCATAGATTGCCTTGTTCAAAAGCCCGTCACTCTAAAGAAGTGAAATAAGAGCTTTGATTAGTATCAGTAGTGTCCAGAACTCTGGCATAAATATAAAGAGTATCCAAGTGGAGCCTTGGATTGTGGGGTTACCCTAGGTAGAGGTGTGTATTATTTTGACTTATATGGCTACCTGTGAGATAAAAAAAAAGAGATTCCCAGAGTTTTGTGGGTTTTTTTTCTTCCAACAGAGTGAGAAGAATTCTCACTGCAACCTCTGCCTTCTGGGTTCAAGCAATTCTCCTATCTCGGTTTCCCGAACAGCTGGGACTACAGATGTGAGCCACCACACCTGGCTAATTTTTTTTCTATTTTTGGTAGAGATGGGTTTTCACCATGTTGGCCAGGCTGGTCTCAAACTCCTGACCTCAAGTGATCCACCTGCCTCAGCCTCCCAAAGTGCTGGGAATACAGGCGTGAGCCACCACACCTGGCCTCTAAAAAATAAAAAAAAAATTAAAAGTGAAGGGAATCATCAGGTAAGTCACTGTTGAAAAGGGACTTAGCCAAAACTGATAGCTGTGTATTTACCAATGCTGATTAGATGGAGCCAGTTACTGCCAGAATGTTGGAGACTGAGTATAGGGGCACAACCACATCATCAAGGTTGCAGTAACCCACCATGAGATACCATTTATTCTTTCCAGGTTTAAGAATAGGCCAAATTGGGCTATTAAAACAAGCAGCACCGGGAATAACAGCTCTTCACTAAATAGGTCTTGTACAATGGGTTTCAATCCTTGAAGACTCTGTTTAATTGACATTTGGCCGTATTAAGGACTTTAACTGGGGAGCAGGGTTGGTAAGGTCCCTGGGGTTCTATTATTTTTTCTTTTTTTTTATATACAGATGGAGTTTCACTATGTTGGTCATGCTGGTCTTGAACTCCGGACCTCAGGTGATCTGCTTGCCTTGGCCTCCAAAGTGCTTGGATTACAGGCGTGAGGCACCACGCCCGGCCTGGGGTTCTATTTTGTTAAGGCACTTTGTAACTGCCAAAGAGTTCATTTAAATTATGGTGGCTCACACCTGTAATCCCAGCGCTTTGGGAGGCTGAGGTGGGCAGATCACTTGAAGTCAGGACTTCAAGACCAGCCTGGCCAACATGGTGAAACCCCACCTCTATTTAAAAAATACAAAAAATTAGCCAGACATAGTAGCAGGCACCTGTAATCCCAGCTACTCAGGAGGCTCACGCAGGAGAAATCGCTTGAACTTGGAAGGCAGACGCTGCAGTAAACTGAGATCACACCACTGCACTCCCACCTGGGCGACAGACTGAGAGTCTGTCTCAGCACTCCCGCCTGGGCAACAGAGGAAGACTCCATCTCAAAATAAATAAATACATAAATTATAGGGTGTACCTCGCTTACATTTAGTGGGATCCTCAGATACAATTGATTCCTAGGATTGATTAATCCCATCAAGGGTTGTCAGTTAGTGCATTACAGAGATGCTAAAATTAATTCAGGCTGGGCACAGTGGCTCACACCTGTAATCCCAACACTTTGGCAGGCCAAGGTGGGTGGATCACGAGGTCAGGAGTTCAAGACAAGCCTGGCCAATATGGTGAAACCCTGTCTCTACTAAAAATACAAAAATTAGCCGGGCGTAGTAGTGCACACCTGTACTCCCAACTACACGGGAGGCTGAGGCAGAAGAATCACTTGAACCTGGGAGGTGGAGGTTACAATGAGTCAAGATTGCAACACTGTGCTCCACCTGGGCAACGGAGCGAGACTCTTCTCTAAATAAATAAATAAATAATTCAGAACCAGGCTGAGCCTGGTGACTTATGCCTATAATCCCAGCACTTTGGGAGGCCAAGGAAGGATTATTGCTGGAGCACAGGAGGGTGAAACCAGAAATATATATATATATATATATATATGATTTTTAAAATAATAAAATTAATTCAGAACCAATGTCAGAGAGGTCTAAAAGCCATGCACGTGCAATGTCCTTTTCTTTTTTAGTTGCATAATTCTTTTACTATGTTTTGGATTTCCAATTAGGTCAAAACGTAGAAAAATGCTTCATTTTTCTTTTCTTTTTTTTGTAGGGAAAGGGAGGGGAGGGTGAGCGGGTGAGAGCAAGGAAGGAAGGAAGCTTCATTTTTCTTTTGTTCCCTTCCTTCTTTCATCCTTCTCTGTTTTGTTTCTGTGGTCACTTGATATACTTCCAGGCAGAAAGGTTATCTTCCTACCTTAATATTTATTAATATATGTTTTTCCTCCAGAGAACCTCAAATCGTAATCATCAGGGTTATAGGCTTCACCCATAACCCTGTTGGCACTAAAAGGTTTCAGGGCTGAGCGGGGTGACTCTCATCTGTAATCCCAGCACTTTCGGAGGCCGATGCGGGCTTGGTTTCAGGAGTTTAAGACCAGCCTGACCAGCAGTCCCACCTCCACTGATAATACAAAAACTAGCCCGGTCTGGTGGCAGTAATTAGCTGGCAGTAATCCCAGCTACTCAGGGGGCTGAGGCAGGAAGAACTGCTTGAACCCGGGAGGCAGAGGTTGCCATGAGCTGAGATCATGCCACTGCACTCCAGCCTGCGCAACAGAGCAAGATTGTGTCATGGAAAAAAAAAAAAAAAAAAAAAAGGAAAAGAAAAAAAGGTAGTTTGGGCCACCACAGCAGCTCACACCTATAATCCCAGTACTTTAGAAGGCTGAGGCAAGTGAATCACTTGAGGCCAGGAGTTCGAGAACAGCCTGGTCATCGAAAGGCAACATCATCTCTATTAAAAATAATAAAATGGGCCGGGTGTGGTGGCACACGCCTGTAATCCCAGCTACTGGGGAGGCTGAGGCATGAGAATTGCTTCAACCTGGGAGGCAGGGGTTGCAGTGAGCCGAGATGGCGTTGCTGCACTCCAAACTGGGCGACAGAGCAAGAATCTGTCTACCAAGCAGTGGCTCACGCCGGTAATTCTAGCACTTTGGGAGGCCAAGGAAGGTGGATTGCCTGAGCTCAGGAGTTCAAGACCAGCCTGGGGCACACGGTGAAACCCTGTCTCTACTAAAAATACAAAAAATTAGCCTGGTGTGGCGGCATGCACCTGTAATGCCAGCTACTCGGGAAGCTGAGACAGGAGCATTGCTTGAACCTGGGAGGTGGTGGTTGCAGTGAGCCTAGATCACGCCATTGCTCTCCAGCCTGGGCAACAGAGCCAGACTCCGTCTCAAAAAAGAAAAAGTGATTTGATCAAGGAATACAAAGGAAAGAAACGCAAATGTTCTAATCTGTTTAGATAAGGAATTGCCTCTCCACCGTTAATATGGAAAACCCACAATCAAAAGGTAAATACATTCACAAAGGCCAGGCATGATCACACCTGTAATCTCAACATTTTGGGAGCCCAAGGCAAGAGAATCCTGACGCCAGGCGTTTGAGACTAGCATGAGCAACATAGCAAGATCTTGTGTCTACACAGTAAAAATGTAAAATTAGCCAGTAGTGGCAGGTACCTGTAGTCCCAGCTACTCAGGAGGCTGAGGCGGGAGGATCGCTTGAGTCCCTGTGTTTGAGGATGCAGTAAGGTTTGATGGCGCCACTGCACTTAAGCCTGGGCGACACAGCGAGACCCTGTCTCAAAAACAAATTCCTAAACTTGAGAGCGGCAACCCAGACAGTGGGTCAGTGCCTGGTGATGACAGCAGGGGCATCTGAGCAGCCACAGGAACGAACTCTAAGAGCTCCACGCTCGCCCCCCTCACCCTTGACGGCAAAATAAAATGCTCCTTCCTCTAGGCTTCAGTATTCACAGGCGGATATGCCTTAACATTCTGACCCAAATGGATTCTCAAACGCACGAACCCCACACCCGAGTGGGGATTCCCCATCATGACTTTCCCGTGCCCCCCGCACAATCTTGGGAGACGCGGGACTAGGGGCGCGCAACTGCCGGGAAAGGGCACCGGGGCTGGGGCCGCAGCCGCAGGGGCGGGACAGGACGCCTTAGGTCCCAGCCACCGGCCCAGCCCTACCCCGCTGGGAGACCCCCGGGTGTCCTGGCTCGAGCTGCGCCACGGGGACTTGGGTCCCGCCACAGCTGGTTCCGACAAGCCCACTCAGGTCTCGGGACCTCCGGCCCCGAACACTCACCATTTCTCGGCTTACCGGGCCTCCAGGAGTCCTCCCTACGGATCTCTCACTACCTGCAGGTCCCAGGGCGACAAAAGGAACGCAACACCCCAGAGTCTTCCGCGGAGGTTGAGCTGCAACCCTAGCGAACCGCTGCAATAAGGATATTCACACGCCCAAGCAGCGCTAGGGTCCACGCCCTTTCCAGCAGTGATGCTGATTGGACAATTTGCGTGGCCCCGCCCCTTCACCGCTGAGTGATAGTCATGCAGGAGAGCATGTCGTTGAGCCAAACTCCATAGTTAGAGTGGGTTTTCCCTGCGGGGATATTTGCTTGTGAGCCCAACTTTGTTCTTTGCCCTAGGTCCATTTTTAAGTGGCCTATTCAGTAGTGTTAAATGTAGTTACATTGTGAAACCAGTCTCTAGAAATGATTTCCTCTTGCAAATATGAAACTCTTAATGATTGAATGACATCCCATTTACCGCTCATCCTCAGCCCCTCACACCCACTATTCTACACTACTCTACTTTTGGACTGTATGAAGTTCACTGTGGGTACCTCATACGAGTGGAATTATTCTGTATTTGTCTTCTACTGACTGGTTTATTTCACTTAGCATAATGTCCTCAATCTTCATCATGCTGTTGCCCAAAGTGTTGGGATTACAGGTGTGAGCCACCTGGACAAAAGTCAATTGTCCAGTACCACCAAGGAGAGCAATAGGTGTAACAACCTGCTTTTTGCCAGCTAAAACTCTCTCAGACTAAAAGCTGTTCAGGCTTTATGTTAGCCAAGTCTTGAGCCGCACAGACTCCATCTCAGCTTCTTCGTATTTGTTATTTTTCCACCATTAAGTGTGTAACTATAGTATGTAGCTGGGGCTGGCTGACACTGGGCACCTCGAGGAATGCATTTGTTGATAAGAGGCCAGGTTAAGTGGTACCAGCAGAGCCTGGGAATGCAGGTGCTGTCGAGCGTCCAGAGCCTCCATTATCTCTAAGTTGTATATCTTTTATGACAACTTTACCCCTCACACCTGGCACTGTTTTATTTCTCATGTACTAGTTTATCTTTAAATTTTTTGCTTACTCTGCTTTTGTGAAAAATTTGCTTCAGCTGGGTTCCCCCTCCCCTTCAAAACTAGAGTATAAAAGACCACCTAATACTCTTAGGGGCCGAGAGAATTTTGGGCTTTAGCCACCTGTCAGTAGCAGGCATAATAAAGGACTCATAATTCAATCTTGGAGTGTGGTGCATTCCTTGACTCGAAAGGGTACAACAAAGGGTTCGCTCATACATCCGCTTTGCATTTTGGATGAGATAGGTTTCAAGTTGGTTTTAAGTCTGTTCTGCATGCGTGTACTCGCCCCTTGTGTTTGTCCAAAATCTGTCTCCACTTGTCTGTGTATCTTTCTTGTCCCTTTTGATACCACATAAACTTGAAAATGGGAGGTATTGGGCACATCCCCGCTAAGAATCCTCTGGGAAGGAAAAAGTATTTTTTTTTTTAAGAAGCTCAATGGTTAACCAACTCCTCTCCTTAAGCTGGGCGTGGTGGCTCACGCCTGTAATCCCAGCACTTTGGAAGGCCAAGGTGAGCAGATTGCTTGAGGAGAGGAGTTCTCGACCAGGCTAGGCACCACAGTAAAACTCTGTCTCTACTAAAATACAAAAAATAAAAAATTAGCCAGGTGTAGTGGCATGTGTCTGTAGTCCCAGCTACTCAGGAGGCTAAGGCAGGAGAATTGCTTGAACCCAGGTGGCAGAGATTGCAGTGAGCCAAGCTCACGGCCAAAGTACTCCAGTCTGGGTGACAGAGTGAGACTCTGTCTCAAAAAAAAAAAAAAAAAAAAAGGCAGCTTAATTAAAAGTTAACATCCAGTCGGGCGTGGTGGCTCAGGCCTGTAATCCCAGCACTTTGGGGGGCTGAGGCGGGCAGATCACCTGAGGTTGTGAGTTCAAGACCAGCCTGGCCAACATGGAGAAACACCCCCCTCGCCGCCCCCAGTAAAAATACAAAATTAGCCAGGTGTGGTGGCAGGTGCCTGTAATCTCAGCTACTCAGGAGCCTGAAGTAGGAGAATCACTTTAATCTGGGAGACTGCAGTGGGCCGAGATTGGGACACTGCACTCCAGCCTGAGTAACAAAGCAAAACTCTGTCCCCACCCCCTACGAAAAAAGGCCAGCCACAGTGTCTAACACCTGTAATCCCAGCACTTTTGGAGGCCAAGGAGGGTGGATCCCGAGGTCAGGAGTTTGAGACCAGTCTGACCAACATGGTGAAACCGCATCTTAAAAAAAAAAAAAAAAAAAAAGCTAACATCCAAGATGTGTGTGTTGGGGGGTATCTAAAAGAACTTCATGTCTTTTTTTGTTTCTTTCTCTCCTAAGACATTGTCTTTTAGAGCAAAAGTATCTTTCTTCCAGTTGGCTGAATTCTGTTTTCTTCATTAATAGCTATTGCAACAGAAGCTACTCAGGTTTTTAAGAAAAAATATAGTTTAGATACTTAGAAATGGTCTTTGGGGAAAAAATCATTAAGTGCACTGTAAAAGCATCACGTGGTCTAGCCTTATACTTTTCCCTTTTTAAAAATCTAGGATTCTGCCAGGTACGGTGGCTCACACCTGTAATCCCAGAATTTTGGGAAGCCTAGGCGGGTGGATCACGAGGTCAGGAGTTGGAGACCAGCCTGGCCAACATGACGAAACGCCATCTCTACTAAAAACACAAAAATTAGCCGGGCATGGTGGCGAGCACCTGCGATCCCAGCTATTCAGAAGGCTGAGGCAGAATTGCTTGAACCTGGGAGGCAGAGGTTGCAGTGAGCCAAAATCATGCTATTGCACTCCAGCCTGGACAACAAAGCAAGAGTCCATCTCAAAAAAACAAAAAAACACCTAGGATTCAGTATGGTTCCTTATACAATCCTATGACAGATTTCTATAATTTTATGATTCATCTAGCATCCACCTTTTTTTGTTTTTTTTGAGACAGAGTCTCGCTGGAGTTCAGTGGTGTGATCTTGGCTTACTGTAACCTCTGCCTTCCGGGTTCAAGCGATTCTCCTGCCTCAGCCTCCTGAGTAACAGGCATGTGTGACCATGCCCAGCTAATTTTAATTTTTGTATTTTTAGTAGAGACGGGGACTACAGGCACGCAGCACCACGCCTGGGTAATTTTTTTGTATTTTAGTAGAGACAGGATTTCACCATGTATGTTGGCCAGGATGGTATCCATCTCTTTACCTCGTGATCCACCCAAAGTGCTGGGATTACAGGCGTTAGCCACTGGCCAGCATCCATTTTTAATCTCCCTCTAGCACCACCAGGCTTTTTCTCTCTGTTCCTTGAAATGTAAATTTTGCTATCTGATTTTTCACCTAAGAGTTGTTTCCTTCAATATGCAGACTCACAGCTATTTAGCTGACAACTGCCAGGGTAATAAACCAGGTTATCAGGAGTTTGCAGGTCTAAAATAGGGAGTGAAAAAAAAGGATGTCTTATGAACCTATAAAATGTACTTCTAGCTGGTGCTGGCTCACTCCTGTAATCCCAGCACTTCGGAAGGCTGTGGCGAGCAGATCACGAGGTCAGGAGATCGAGGCCATCCTGGCTAACACAGTGAAACCCCATCTCTACTAAAAATACAAAAAATTAGCTGGGCATGGTGGCACACGAATGTAGTCCCAGTTACTCAGGAGGCTGAGGCAGGAGAATCCCTTGAACCGGGGAGGCAGAGGTTGCAGTGAGCCAAGATCACACTGCTGAACTCCAGCCTGGGCGACAGAGCTAGACACCATTTCAAAAAGAAAAAAGCGACTCCTTCTGGCTGGGCACTGTGGCTCACGCCTGTAAGCCCAGCTCTTAGGGAGGCAGAGGCAGGAGGATAGCTTGAGCCCAGGAGTTCAAGATCTGCCTGGGTGATATAGTGAGACCTTGTCCTCCACAAAAAAAGAAAAAAACAAAAAGACCAAAAAAATGTTCTTATATTGGCATGCCTAATAGCTCTATGTATTTATGTGTTGTGTACACAGTGTTTCACAACTGAAAAAATAAAAAGAGCTCTAATTAATTGGCTTAAAAAATAAAAGCACTTAAATACTTTCGCAGAAAAAAAGAAAGAGTAGTCAAATGCTTTTTCAAGTTTACATGACTTAACTACAAGCTTTAATAAATAAGCTAGCTTTAAGATTACTGGCAAAGTAATATTAGAAATGTCTTGGCCAGGCGCGGTGGCTCACCCTCTAATCCCAGCACTTTGGGAGGCCAAGGTGGGCAGGTCACAAGGTCAGGAGTTCGAGACCAGCCTGACCAACATGGTGAAATCCCGTCTCTGCTAAAAATACAAAAAAAAATTGCCAAGCATGGTGGTGCGTGCCTGTAATCCCAGGTACTTAGGAGGCTGAGGCAGGAGAATCACTTGAACCCAGGAGGCAGAGGTTGCAGTGAGCCAAGATCACACCACTGCACTCCAGCCTGGGTGACAGAGCAAGACTTTGTCTCAAAAAAAAAAGAAAGAAAGAAATGTCTTAAGAATTGCCAGCATACATTTGTCTTTGCATTTACTGACCAAACAATTTCATACTTATCCCTGCCAAACACAATAAGGTGTCAACATTTGGCATGGAGACTACAAAACTATAAACTCAGCCCAAAACAGAGTTTGGGGCTTGTGTACTTTTTAATAAATAAAACATTAATATTCATAGCTACATCTTGAATTATTTGGTAAAATACCACAACTTCTAATCTTGTGGCTTTAGGCAGTCTAGTCCACAGGCATAAAGGAGGTTTAGTTATGGGAAACAACTATTATCATCTTTGTTTCAAAGTTAAACTATAAACTAAGTTAATAAACAAGGATAGTTTGGAGGTTAGAAGCAAGATGGAGCCAGTTAGGTGAGATCTTTTTCATTGTCTCAGTTATAATTTTGCAATGCTTTTTTCATAACTTTAAATGATGACAATCACAGTTTTCATAAACAATCTAGGTAAACAATTAAATAAGTAGGTAAGTGTAATGGAATAATTACTCATAAACAACTTGTCATAATTTATTTATTTACCTTAGTTATTTATTTTTGAGACAGAGTCTCACTCTGTTGCCCAGTCAGGAGTGCAATGATGTGGCTCACTGCAACCTCTGCCTCCCAGGTTTATGCGATTCTCGTGCCTCAGTCTCTCAAGCAGCTGGAACTACAGGTATGCACCACCATATCTGGCTAGTTTTTGTATTGTTATTAGAGATGGGGTTTCACCATGTTGGCCAGGCTGGTCTCCAAATCCTGACCTCAAGTGATCCACACACCTCAGCCTCCCAAAATGCTGGGATTACAGGCATAAGCCACCACACCTGGCCCAAACTTGTCACAATTTAAAATCTAAAGTTATATTAAACAATAGATATTTCATTGAGTATTTTCCAATAAAAATATATTGTAGTAACATTATTTTTTTTTTCTTTTTTTTTGAGACGGAGTTTCACTCATGTTACCCAGGCTGGAGTGCAATGGCGTGATCTCGGCTCACCGCAACCTCTGCCTCCTGGGTTCAGGCAATTATCCTGCCTCAGCCTCCCGAGTAGCTGGGATTACAGGCACGCGCCACCATGCCCAGCTAATTTTCTGTATTTTTAGTAGAGACGGGGTTTCACCATGTTGACCAGGATGGTCTCGATCTCTTGACCTCGTGATCCACCCGCCTCGGCCTCCCAAAGTGCTGGGATTACAGGCTTGAGCCACTGCGCCCGGCAGAAACATTATTTTTTGAAAAAGTTGTGTCCTTTTTAAAAGGTAAATAATTTTTGTCTAATTCAAAGCTTATTTAAAGGTTATATATAAAACAAGGTAAAAGGAACCAGGAAATAAAAGAGATATAAAGAGAGGTGGAGGTTGCAGTGAGCTGAGATTTCACCACTGCACTCCACCCTGGGCAACAGAGTGAGACTCTGTCTCAAAAAAAAAAAAAAAAGCTGGGAACGGTGGCTAACACCTGTAATCCCAGCACTTTGGTAGGCCAAGGTGGGCGGATCATGAGGTCAGGAGTTCAAGACCAGCCTGACCAACATGGTGAAACCCCTTCTCTACTAAAAATACAAAAATTAGCCAGTCATGGTGGTGCTTGCCTGTAATCCCAGCTACTCAGGAGGCTGAGGCAAGAGAATCACTTGAACCTCGGAGGCAGAGGTTGTGTGAGCCAAGATGGTACCACTGCACTCCAGCCTGGTGAGACTTCATCTCAAACAAAAGGAAACAAGACATGAAGAAAATTATAAAAATAAATAGGTATTTTTGGTTCAAAAAAAGGCTTAAAGAAATTTTATATAAAAAAGGGCCTTGTATGATAAATTCTTGTCCTAAAGTAAAATGACTAGTTTTTTTTAAAAAGAAGGATATTTAGGGCAAGTCAGAAAGTCAAAGTATATCACAGATTGTCTGTGGAAGCAGTGAAAGAATTTATGAAAGGGAATATATGCAAGTAGTGTACAATTTAAAGGTGATTAGGCCTGCCTCCTGAATGCTTCATAAAATGCCATTATGACTCTTAACTGTACAACTTGCCTGCTTTACAGCTAGCGAAGACCTGGGGCACATGAAGTGACATGCTGGAATGAGTCAGGCCTTATCTGCACTTCTGTCTAGGTTCTAGAATCCCTACCTGGTACATAATTAAAATCACTTACCAGGTTTTTCACCAAAAGTAAAAGTTGCTAAGAGTCAACATTGTAACATGTTGACTTTATTGAGACTATTGGAAAAAGCAGTTTTACATGCAAGGTGTACAAGGAAAATAGAGTATACTTTTGGTAAAAAGATTAGAAGAAGGCATGGAATGTGAGTTTTTTTGCCTAAATTAAAAGGTTAAAGGATTAAGTTGGATAAAATAAAGCTGAAGGTTTAAGCAACTTCTAGGTTGATTGTAAAGTAAATTCTGTGTGTAAACATATTGGCTAATGTTAAAGGGGTATTATCCAGTTTTTCTGTAAATTCAACATTGAAATAAAAGCACAACAGGTTTCTCTTAGAGCACTAACCTATGCTTTAACAACAATTTCGAAGGGTTATAAAAGATCTATAAAAATTGCCAAACATTAAAATTGGGTAAACACATCTATAAGGTTTTATTAAGAATTGGGTTCAAGCCAGGCGCGGTGGCTCACGCCTGTAATCCCAGCACTTTGGGAGGCCGAGGCGGGTGGATCACGAGGTCAAGAGATCGAGACCATCCTGGTCAACATGGTGAAACCCCGTCTCTACTAAAACTACAAAAAATTAGCTGGGCATGGTGGCGCGTGCCTGTAATCCCAGCTACTCGGGAGGCTGAGGCAGGAGAATTGCCTGAACCTAGGAGGCGGAGGTTGCGGTGAGCCGAGATCGCGCCATTGCACTCCAGCCTGGGTAACAAGAGTGAAACTCTGTCTCAAAAAAAAAAAAAAAAAAAAAAAAAAGAATTGGGTTCAACATTAATAGTACACTAATGTAAAGGTGAAATTTGGCTTATTTGGTACAAAAATCATACAGCAAGCATGTCAACTATAAAATGGGGTTTGGCTTTGTTTGGATTATATCTGTATAAATATGTTATTGTCATGTGTTCCAAAATTATGGAAAACTCGTATAATTCTGATATATCTTAGTGTACATTATCAGTAATAATTATATTTATGTTAAATTATTGTGTGCCACACAGGTAACAGATTTCCTTGTCAATTGTGTCTTTGACTATTGCTACCCTAAAACTTTGTCATCCATAAGCAATTGTTGTCTTATTTTGGTCCTCCTTAGCAGTTGGTTTTATAATTGGCTATTAAACTCTAACAGGTGTTCCTGAATGCAAGTTTTTGATAACTTTGGAGATTGTGACATCAGAATAGACAAAAAATGTTCAGTCTTGGATAGCTAAAATGTTCATTAATATCAAGTAGGACAGGAATTAACTGAATTAGAAGATTGAAGTGATATTTTTGAGTTTTGCTTAAAACATTGCTGATCCTTTGTTTTATTTTTCAAAGTCAATAAAACTTTTCTTTTGAGCTATTGACAGCTTTTCACAATTAAGTATATGCCTATGAACCAAATTTGAAACATTATTTGTTTCTCTCTAACTGATTTCTCCAGAGTTTGGAAACTATTTGTGAGTATTCTTAATTTATGGCAATATGGTTATTTGCAGAAGTACAGTAAGAATCTGTTTCTTTTGTAACAGGACACAATTGAAAAAAACTGGTTATTTTACCAAGGCTTTGACTGGAATGGTGTGTTTTCCTTTAAGGAATTAAAGTTGATTATGGAAGCCAATAAAGCCCTTGGAAAGCTGGCCTCAGATTTTGTGTACAGTCCCTGTACAGGGTTTCTGACCTGTGGTAAGTAAAGAATATCACTTTCTGACAGGCCAGGAGTCCCAAGTTATCTTGGAACCTTAAGAGGAGAGGAATTCACTCAACTCATAGGTATCTGATGGCACAAATCCATGGCTGGGCTCAGCTTTAAAAAGTCTTATCTCAACCAGATGCGGTGGCTAACATCTGTAATCCCATGACTTTAGGAGGCTGAGGCAGGCAGATCACAAGGTCAGGAGTTCAAGACCAGCCTGACCAACATGGTGAAACCCTGTCTCTATTAAAAATACAAAAATTAGCCGGTCGTGGTGGTGCACACCGGTAATCCCAGCTACTCAGGAGGCTGAGGCAGGATAATCACTTGAACCCAGGAGGCACAGGTTGCAGTGAGCCAAGACTGTGCCACTGCACTCCAGCCTGGGTGAAAAAGCACGACTCCATCTCAAAATAAATAAAGTCTTGCCAGGCACAGTGGCTCAGGGCCTGTAATCCCAGCACTTTGGGAGGCTGATGCAGGCAGATCACGAGGTTAGAGCTCGAGAGCAGCCTGACCAACATGGTGAAACCCCAACTCTACTAAAAATACAAAAATTAACCAGGCGTGGTGGGGTGCACCTGTAATCCCAGCTACTCTGGAGGCTGAGGCACGAGAATTGCTTGAACCCGGGAGGCAGAGATTGCAGTGAGATGAGATCGCACTACTGCACTCCAACCTGTGTGACAGACTGAGACTCAGTCTCAAAGAAAATAAAATACAGAGGCCAGGCACGGTGGCTCACGCCTGTAATCCCAGCACTTTGGGAGGCCGAGGTGGGCGGAACACGAGGTCAAGAGATCAAGACCATCCTAGCCAACATAGTAAAACCCCATCTCAACTAAAATATAAAACTTAGCTAGGCATGGTGGTGCGCGTCTGTAGTCCCAGCTACATGGGAGGCTGAGGCAGAAGAATTGCTTGAACCCGGGAAGCAGAGGTTGCAGTGAGCTGAGATCACACCACTGCACTCCAGCCTGGCACGTGGCAACAGAGCAAGACTCCGTCTCAAAAAAAAACATACAAAACAAAATAAAGTCTTATCTCAGATCCCTTCTATGGAACAAAGTTCCATCCAAGCCAATTTTTTAAAAGGTCTATATGAAAAATAATTATTCTTGCTGCACTTTATACAAATAATCTGGCCAAGTATAATAAAGCAAACCAAATCTATCATCATTTGTCTTTTAGTAAACATGAGAAGCTAGAGAGAGCAAAATTATGTTTCAAAAACTACAGTACACCTGTTACTAGATTCTAGTCTTGCCTAATGTTTTTTAATTTTTATTATTTTCTATAACTTGGATTGAATTCTAATTTTTCTGGCTAAAATTCTCCAAAATAATGTTTTCAATTTTTTCCTTTTTCTTTTCCCTTTTCCCCATTTTTCCTAATTGGCAATCACTGAAACCTAAGCTGTGCTTTCATAAAGCCCTGTGAACTGAAGACTGACTAATTTAAACTTCAGAATAAAACAGCAGCAACCTATTTATATGTGTTGCTGTTACATGTTGTTCCAGGACATCCCTTGAGCTCATACTGTGTCTCAGCAGCCACTGCCTTTAAGCCCCAAAACAGAGAGTGCTACCAGGAAGAAATCGACCTCTTCTACTCTAGCACTGCATTTGGTACCTTATAAATATGACCCCCTCTCAGCAGGAAGTACTCAGAAAGATTATAACGCCCCATCTTCGTGTGATTCTCATGATAAATAAATATACAAGCATGATATAAATCATGCACAAATTCACAGTAGGGATTGTGGCAGCCTAGATCTGACTAACAGAGGCCTCCGTAACAACTGTCTCAGCACTGACTGAGTGGTTAAGTTACATACTAAAAGTTGAGAGAGCCAGTGCCCATATACAAAGGCTGGAAGGTAACAAAAGCCCATCAAGAGTTTTACCTAAGCCTTTCCTGGGCCTTAAAGCATGAGAAGATAATGAAAGAATTCTTAACAGGACCTGTTTAGGATGAAACAAGTTTTATTTGGGGTCTGAAGAAACTCCCCAGGCCTCCACAAACAAGTTTATTGGGATTCGAAGGAACTCCCCAAACCTCCATGATTTAGGAGACAAGATAAGGGTAATCACCCCAACACCTGGACCCATTTAGATTAAGCAAATTCACTGAGGTTTCAGAGGAAGGTCTTCAGGACTCAGATCTTAGTTACAGATTAGAAGAAGTTAATCAGTCCTATCTTTAGATGAATGCACACTTACACATAGACATATGGCTTAGAAGATGTATAAGCTCTGGAAAACTTTGTAATTTGAGGTGGTCTGGCAGTATTTTCCAGGCCTTCTCCCTGTAACTGGTTACAGAAATAAAAACTCTCTCCTTTCCCAGTTCATCTGCATCTCATTATTGGGCCATGAGAATATGCAGCCCCATCTTCAGTTTGGCCAGGGAACACCCTCCTTTGGGAAGCTGAGCTGGATGGATTGCTTGAGCCCAGGAGTTCTAGACCAGCCTGGCCAACATGACAAAATTTGTCTCTCCAAAAAATACAAAAATTAGCCAGGTGTGGTGGTGCATGCCTGTAGCCCCAGCTACTCAGGAGGCTGAAGTAGGGGGATTGTTTGAGCCTGGAAAGTGGCGGTTGCAGTGAGCCAAGGCTCACAACATTCCAGTCAGGGTGACAGAGTAGATAGGCCCTGTCTCAAAAAATAAAATAGAACTGGGGTCTCACTCTGTCACCCAGGCTAGACTACAGTGGTGCAATCATAGCTCACTGCAGCCACAAACTCCCAGGCTCCAGCAATCCTCACCACAGCCACTGAGCAGCTGGGACTACAGGTGTGTGCTACAAACCCCGGATAATTTTAATAAGATATAGGGTTGCAGTATATTGCCCAAGCTGGTCTTGAACTCCAGGCCTCAAACAATCCTGCCACTGTGCTTGGTCCAATTTTATTATTTTTTGTATATCTATCCAATTGTCACAACACCAATTTTTGAAAATAATACTATGTCCCCATCCCTGGCACTGTTTTTGAAACTTAGTTGACCATATATGTGTGGGCTTATTTCTTGAATTTCAATTCCATGCCATTGATCTCCTATGTCTGAATTAACTCATGTATTTGACATGAAAATTTTGCTGCTACTGGAGACTGGGTGACATAAAGTATATATGAAAAAACCTCTGGCTGGTGCGGTGGCTCCCGCTTGTAATCTCAGCACTTTGGAAGGCCGAGGTGGGCAGATCACCTGAGGTCAGGAGTTTGAGACAAGCCTGGCCAACATAGTGAAACCCCATCCCTACCATCTCTGCCAAAATATAAAAAAAATTAGCTGGGTGTGGTGGCATGCACCTGTAGTCCCAACTACATGGGAAGTTGAGGCAGGGGAATCAATTAAGCTCAGGAGACGGAGGCTGCAGTGAGCCGAGATCGTGCTGCAGCTCTCCAGCTTGGGCGACACAGCAAGACTCTGTCTCAAAAAAAGAAAACCACTGAGGTCTTCCTAGAGAGTAATGGTCTTCTGCACAGTGCAGCCCATCATGCACTTTTTTCTTTTTTCTTTTTTTTTTTTTTTGTCGAGACAGGGTCTCACTATGGTTACCCAGGCTGGAGTGCAGTGGTGTGACCCCAGCTCACTGCAGCTGTGACCTCCCAGGCTCAGATTATTCTTTTGCCTCAGTCTCCTGAGTAGATGGGTGGGCCCAAAGGTGTGTGCCACCATGCCTGACTAGTTTTTTGTATTTTTAGTAAAGACAAGGTTTCACCATGTTGGCCAGGCTGGTCTCGAACACCTAGGTTCATGCAATTCACCTGTCTCAGCCTCCCAGAGTGCTGGGATTACAGGCAGGAGCCACTGCGCCTGGCCCCGTCATGGGTTTTTCTTATGTGCTGAGTACACTTTCAAATCCAGTGATTTCCCAGTTGACAGACTGACAAGAACTATGGATTTTTAGAGAATATCCAAGTTATAACTGAGTCAAACTGCAGCCAGAGGGTATCATTTTCAGCACCACCCCCCAGTTTGGTGGAAAAGAAAGTTGTGATATTGTGAAATATATTATTTTGGGTTTTGTCCAGGGTTCCTGGCTCACAGTTGCTAAAATCTTGTAATTTCCTAAGTGACCAGAGGAATCGGAGTATCTTTTGTTAGAAGATTTGGCCTGCCTGTAATCCCACCACTTTGGAAGGCTGAGGTAGGCAGACTGCTTGAGCCCAGGAGTTCAAGACCAGCCTGGGCAACACAGTGAGACCCCATCTCTACAAAAAATACAAAAATTAGCCAGGCATAGGGGTGAGCGCCTACAGTCTCAGCTACTGGAGAGGTTGAGGTGAGAGGATCTCCTGAGCTCAGGGAGGTCAAAACTACAGTGAGCTGTGACGACCCTACTGTACTCCAGTCTGGGTGACAGAGTAAGACTCTGTCTCAAAAAAAAAAAAAAAAAGGCTGGGCGCTGTGGCTCACATCTGTAATCCAGTACTTTGGGAGGCCATGGTAGGTAGATGGCTTGAGCTCAGGTGTTTGAGACCAGTCTGGGCAACATGGCAAAACCCCACCTCTACTAAAAAAAAAAAAAAAAAAAAAAAAAATAGCTAGATATGGTGGCGTGCACCTGTAGTCCCAGCTACTCAGGATCCTGAGGTGGGAGAACTGCTTGAACCCTGGGGTGAAGGCTGCAGTGACACAAGATTGTGCCACGGCACTCCAGTCTGGGTGACAGAATGAAGGGGACCTTCTCTCGAAGAAAAAATGGCCTTTTGTCTTCAGTTCTTAAAATAGCTGTAGAAGAGCGAAAGAAATGTCTTTAGTTATTCATAACCATCCCCTTTCTACCACAGCTAAGTTTATGTTAATAAGGAGATTTTTGGAAAGCTCCTACAAACCATAGGATGGGAGGCTAGTTGCCAGGGAAACCAACCATGTGATTAGAGCCTTGAAACTTTCAGCTGTGTCCCCACCTCCAGGGAGGGAAGAGAAAACAAAGTTGAGTTAATCACCAATAGTGAATGATGTGATCAATCATGTCACCATAATAAAGCCACCATAAACACCCAAAAACAGGGCTCAGAGAGCCTTCTGGTTGGTAAATAAGAACATAAGCATGTGCCCAGAGGTATCTCTTCATCTGGCTGTTCATTTGTATTATTTAACATGTCCTTTGCAGGGCTAGGCACAGTGGCTCACGCCTGTAATCCCAGCACTTTGGGAGGCCGAGCAGGGTGGATCAGTTGAGGTCAGGAGCTCGAGACCAGCCTGACCAACATGGTGAAACCCCATCTCTACTAAAAATACAAAAATTGTCCAGGCGCAGTGGTTCACACCTGTAATCGCAGCACTTTGGGAGGCCTAGGTGGGTGGATCATGAGATCAAGAGATTGAAACCATCCTGGGCAACATGTAGAAATCCTGTCTCTGCTAAAAATACAAAAAGTAGCTGCTCCTGGTGGTGTGCGCCTATAGTCCCAGCTTCTCAGGAGACCAAGGCAGGAGAATCTCTTGAACCCGGGAGTGGAGGTTGCAGTGAACCAAGATCACACCACTGCACTCCAGCCTAGGCAATAGAGCAAGACTCTGGCTCAAATAAAAAAAAAATAGCCAGGCGTGATGGTGGGCACCTGCAATCCCAGCTACTCGAGAGGCTGAGGCAGGAGAATCGCTTGAACCCAGGAGGTGGAGGTTGCAGTGAGCCAAGATTGTGCCATTGCACTCCAGCCTGGGCAACAAGAACAAAACTCCGTCTCAAAATAATTAATTAATTAAAAAATAAAATAAAATAAAATATTCGTTGTAGGCTGGGCACAGTGGTTCACACCTGTAATCCCAGGACTTTGGGAGGCAAGGCAGGTGGATTGTGTGAGGTCTGGAGTTCAAGACCAGCCTAACCAACGTGGTGAAACCATTTTTTTTTTTTTTTTTTTTTAGATGCAGTTTCACTCTGTCATCCAGGTTGGAGTACAAGTGGCATGATCTCAGTTCACTGCAACCTCCGCCTTCCAGGTCCAGGCAATTCTCCTGCCTCAGCGTCCCAAGTACCTGGGATTACAGACATGCACTACCATGCCTGGCTAAAAAAATGTTTTTAAAAAAAATTAACCACGCATGGTGGCACACACCTGTAGTCCCAGCTACTAGGAAGGCTGAGGCAGGAGGACTGCTTGAGCCTGTGAGGTCAAGTATGCACTGAGCTGTGATCTTCCCACTGCACTCCAGCCTGGGTGACAGAACATAATAATACAATACAATAATAATAATAGTAATAATGGAACCTCTCAGTATTAAAGTCCAAATGTGTGTCACCACATATACTGAGTGCTGTCAAAAACTGAAAACTCAGGCCAGGTGTAGTGGCTCACACCTGTAATCCCTGCACTTTGGGAGGCTGAGGCAAGAGGATTGCTCAAAGCCAGGAGTTTGAGACAAGCCTGGGCAACATAGTGAGAACCCTGTCTCCAAAAACAAAACAAAACAAAAAGTAACAGGAACAGTATAGCATCTGCAGACAGAGAAGTAGCAGCAAATCAGTGGAGGCCAGGACTGATATTTCCATAGCCACCATGACCGTCCCTATCTGGGATTTCGGTAGACAGGAAGGATGGTGACCTAGACACTGAAAAATACCAGCATGCTAAACTTAAGGATTGGCCTCACTGAAAATGTCACACAAGCTCCTGGCCAGAAAAGCCACACTGAAGCTCCCATGAGTCAAGGAACCCAGGATTCACGAAATAGTCAATAACCAAATTGTGGTTTTATGTGATGACGTTTTCAGGCTCATATTATGTATCCATATGCGTGAAGGCTGTAGTCATTCCCCATGAAATTCCTCCCAAAGTGTTGGGATTAGAGACTTACTTAGATCAGGGAATAGGTAGCAATGATGGACTTGGGTACCCCTGATACCAACCAGTGCCTTATCCCTCTCTTGTATGGTAACCTTGAAGGTCAGAACTGCAGTGATCATTTTGGCCAAACTATGCAAACAAGTAAACATAGCTCCAAATATATGGTTTTTATGGTTTTTTCTTTTTTGAGACAGGGTCTGGCTCTGTTGCCCAGGCTGGAGTGCAGTGGCACCATCACAGGTCACTGCAGCCTCAACGTCCGTCCCAGGTTGAAGCCATCCTCCCGCCTCAGCCTCCCGAGGAGCTGGGACTATAAGCACATGCCATCATGCCTAGCTAATTTTATTTATTTATTTATTTATTTTTGGGACAGAGTCTCACTCTGCTGCCCAGGCTGGAGTACAACAGTGTGACCTCAGCTCACTGTAACTTCTGCCTCCTAGATTCAAGTGATTCTCGTGCCTCAGCCACCCAAGCAGCAGGGATTACAGGCATGCCCCACCAGGCCCAGCTAATTTTAAAAATATTTTTAATAGAGATGAGGTTTCACCATGTTGGCCAGGTTGGTTTGAGCTCTTGGCTTCAAGTGATCTGCTCACCTCACCTCCCAAAGTGCTGAGATTACAGGCATGAACCACTGTGCCCGACCAATTTTTAAATTTTTTTGTAGAGACAGAGTCTCACTACGTTGCCCACACTGATCTCGAACTCCCAGACTCAAGCGCCCCTTCCACCTCAGTCTCCCAAAGTGCCAGGATTATAGGCATGAGCCACTGCACCCAGCCAAATTTAATATTCCAAAGGATGCAAGTGGCTGTAATGGGATGGCCAATGAAGGTAAGCGGCAATGAAGTTACAGGATGGGGGCAATGAACAGGACATACCTGAGGGCCTCGTTATTGGCCTTGACTATGGGAGTGTCCTGATGCTTCACAAAGACCCCAAGAACCCCCCACAAAGAGGCCACAGAAGCACAGGCCCAAAAAGTCATTATAAACCAGGAAGGTTGCCACACTGACAGGTAGCCATCTTACTTACAGTTTGAGTCTTGACGTTTTGTCCATGGTGTACACTGTTCTGCATCTGATTAGAAAGGGGAGGATGCATTTTGTGAGTTACATTTGACAACTGTGGATGCATTGTTTCCCCTGCATCTACCTGTACACACAAAGCTACAAGAAGGGTGGGTCATGAGAGTTTTCAAGACTACACTGTCTCCTCTATAGTGGGGAAAATGAAACATGTTTCTACTTTAAAACAATTTTTAGAGACACTCTCTCTCTCCCTCAGGCTGGAATGCAGTGGCACAATCTTGGCTAACTGTAACCTCAAACGCTTGGCATTAAGTGATCCTCCTGCCCCAGTCTCTGAAGTAGCTAGGACTACAGGTGAACACCATGCCCAGCTAATTAAAAAAAAATTTTTAATGGGGTCTTGCTATGTTGCCCAGGCTGGTCTTGGACTCTTGGCCTTTCAATGCTCTGTAGGCACACTCTGGAAAACTTATTTGAGATAAATTTCCTTCCACTTTACAGCAACACAGGTCATCATCCTAAGTGCAATGATGCAGAAACAGAAAGTCAAAAACTGCATCTTCTCACATGTAAGTGGGAGCTAAACAACAGGTAAACATGGACAAACAGAGTGGAATAAGACATTGCAGATGCCAACAGGTTGGAGAGAGAGAGGGGATGAGGGATGAAATATTACCTACTGTGTACAATATGAACTATTGGGTGATGAGTGTACCAAGTCAGACTTCACCCCTATGAAATAAATCCATGTAACACAAGTGCATTTGTAACCATAAATCTACAAAAAGAAAAATAAAAATAGAAAGCAATAAAAACATGCTTAAACTAAAAAAAAAAAAAAAAAAAAAAAAAAAAAAAAAAAAATTCCTTCCAGAGTAAAATACAGTTTACTGAACACGTCTCATAGATTCATAGATGTGGTTGGTCTGAAAAGGGTCCCTGTGACCAGGTTAGGGTTGCAATTTCCCACCAGAGCCAAGTGCTCAAGTGTCCTACGGTTTCTTTTTTCTTTCCTTTCCTTTTTTTTTTTTTTTCCCTTGAGACGGGTTCTGGCTATGCTGCCCAGACTGAACTCAAAGTCCTGGCGTCACGTGATCCTCCCACCTCAGCCCATCCACCGTCCCCCCACCCCCACGCTCGCGCCACCCCAAGTAGCTCTGCCTCAGCCCATCCACCTTCCCCCCACCCCCGCTCCCAGCGGCTGAGACTACAGGTGTGTACTACCACGCCCTAGCTTGGGGTTACTTTTCTAAAGTGCCAAATGTGTGAAGGTGGGAAAAAAAAGGTGGAAGCATCCACGCTGTTAAGGTCAAGGATTAAAATGCAGCCACACTTTTTATTACACATGATGGGGTAACTGTCCGTTTATAAATAAGGGTCACTATTTCATAAGAGGCCTTACAACATTATGCCAAGCCCCTAGTACCTGGAGCACATCAGACCCTCCTGTTCCTGTGCGGCCTTGAGTAGACGACCACTTGCTCTGGGCTTGCTCCTCGAGGGGTCGCTCCATCTGGAAACTGAGACTGGAATTCCTGCGCATCCCTGTCCCCGCATCCAGAAACACTGTAGGAAGGCTTCCGTGTCCGACCCGAGATCCGGAACAATTTCTGCTTCCACACAATTGTCCACGGAGGGCACTAGTTCCGTCCCACTGGCGGAAGCGGGGTCTGCCTAGCTACAAGACCTGCCGCCTAGCTGTCATTTGGACAAAAGGGGGCGGGGCTGTATTAATTGCCCAATCAGAGGCGCCACCGGAAAGAAGGGTACAGCTTCGCTGCGCAAATGCGTGTTACGTCACTATGCGATCGGATTGTGCTCAGTTTACCGTCTCCTGGCCCGTTGATGCGTCAGGTTGCTGTTTACCTGCATCTGATGCGCTGTATCCTGTGCTGGCAGCGTGAGCCGTAGGGACGACACCGGGAAACCCCTGAGGCCAGAAAATGGTGAGTGTGCAGGGCCGGACTGGTTGGAACCAGCCGTTGTCGTGGGACCCGGGCCTCCCCATGGTCACCTCCGGCCGGCAGCAGTGTGGGCTGGGCTGGCAGCCGGGACTCCAACCGTCCTGTCCCGTCCCCGCGCGGCGACTGCGGTCCCAGCCCCGGAGCCCTCCCTCTCTGGGCAGCTCTGGGCCCACAGCCCCGCGTCTTTCCCACATTGTGCAGGAACTACGGGAGGGCCATGGGAGAGTCCCGCCTTGTGTGTGGGGTTTGTGTGGGAGGAGCTACAGTCTGTGGGGTCCCCAGTCCCTACTTTCTTCCCAAAGGCGATTTCCCCGAGTCTTACAAAGATGTTGGAAGCAGAGCCTCAAATCCACTACCCTGTCCCCCAGCCTAGCTCCTCCTACGGCAGCTCATAAATCCCTGAATTTCCAGATCCCTCCCCGCATTCCCAAACACCTGCTTCCCCCTCCAATGGAAAACATCATCGCCAACTCTTTGTCCTGCGTGGTGCATTTCAAACACATGCAGTATTTTAAAAATCTTTTTTCCTATGGATGCCTCTTTTAAAAGATTTATTTCTTGTTTGTGGATATTTTACATGAGAGAAAAATCAGGAAAATTATTTACTTGGAACTACTCTGCATAAAATGCTATGCCTCTCATTCTGGCATCTTTCCAGGGCACAGATATCCTATGGGAACTCCTTTGGGTTGAGATTCCTTTTTGTAAACATTCTTGGGTGATCTCTCCTTTCAGCACAGTTTCAGATTGGCATTGTCCCACCTTAGGTTTATGACCTTGAAAAGATATATTCACTTGAATGTAATTTTTCCGATAAATATAAAATATATGGTATCAGAAGAACTTGAGAGACAGTATATTTCCAAAGAGACAAAAAAGAAGTGAATCTCAAAAAAAAAAATCCCAGTATTACGTGTTAAAAATTCTTTGTTCTTCGCCTGAGCACGTGGAATATGTTTCTAAGGTCTGTTCTTTTAGTTCAATGATTTTCTTTTCTTTTCTCTTTTTCTTTTTTTTTTTTTTTTTGAGACGGAGTCTTTGTTGCCCAGACTGGAGTGCAGTGGCTCAATCTCGGCCCACTGCAACCTCTGCCTACTAGGTTCAAGCAATTCTCCTGCCTCAGACTCCTGAATAGCTGGGATTACAGGTACCCACCACCATGCCCAGCTAATTTTTGTATTTTTAGTAGAGACAGGGTTTCATCATGTTGGCCAGGCTGGTCTCGAACTCCTGACCTCAGGTGATCCACCTGCCTTGGCCTCCTAAAGTTCTGGGATTACAGGCATGAGCCACTGTGCCTGGCCAGTTTGATGATTTCAGACGGTATTCCAGGACTTAAACTTGCAACACCTAGAAGCATTCAGATATGAGTAATACTTTAGCAAACTGTTCCCTGCCATGGAAATAATTAAGTGACATTATCATTTTCTTTTCTTTTCTTTTCTTTTTAAAGATGGGGTCTGGCTGTGTTGCTCAAGCTGGTCTTGAACTCCTGGGCTCAAGCAATCCGCCAGCCTCAACATTTCAAAGTGCTAAGATTACAGGCATGAGCTACTATGCCCGGCCCGACATTATCATTTTCTGAAAGCAGTAGTGGGTTTTCTTGTTGTTAGCAAAAGTGCCTTAAAATTTTCTTACTTCCTTTTTACATAAACACTGGGTTTGAGTTATTCTGCTAGATTTCTTTTTTTTTTTTTTTTTTTTTTTGATCAAGACTGAGTCTTGCTCTGTTGCCCAGGCTGGAGTGCAGTGGTGCAATTTTGGCTCATTGCAACTTCCACCTCCCGGATTCAGGTGATTCTCCTGCCTCAGCCTCCTGAGAAGCTGGGATTACAAGCATGCGCCACCATGCCTGGCTAATTTTTTTCTATTTTTATCACCATGTTGGAAAATGGAAACCTGGGGAAGCTAATGTTTCTTTGCTACCAAAGGAGAGAAGGAGGTGTGGAGCTCTCGTAGTTCCTTGCTGATCAGTTGATCCTATTCTCCATTACCAGGGACTGACCCACTCTAGGGGTTACATTTTTCAAGGTGGGAGAGTCTAGGTCCAAGCTTGGGAATATATTTAACCTTTGTTTTTGTTTTTTTGAGACAGAGTTTTGCTTTTATTGTCCAGGCTGGATTGCAATGGCATGATCTCAGCTCACCAACCTCTGGCTCCCAGGTTCAAGTGATTCTGAGTAGCTGGGATTATAGGCATGTGCCACCACGCCCAGTTAATTTTGTATTTTTTGTAAAGACAAGCTTTCTCCATGTTGGTCAGGCTGATCCTGAACTCCTGACCTCAGGTGATCCACTCGCCTCGGCCTCCCAAAGTACTGGGATTACAGGTATGAGCAACTGGGCCTGGCCTTTTTTTTTTTTTTTTTTTTTTTTTTAAATACAGTGTCTCACTCTGTTGCCCAAGCTGGTCTGGAACTCCAGGACTCAGGCCATCCTCCCACCTCAGTCTCCCATGTTTAACTTTTTTTTGAGACAGGGTCCCACTCCTTTTCGCCCAGGCTGGAGTGCAGTGGTGTGTGATCATGGCTGACTGCAGCCTTTACCTCCTAGACTCAGGTGAACCTCCTGCCTCCTCAGAATAGCTGGGACTACATGTGCGTGCCACCATGCCCACTTAATTTTCGTATTTTCTGTAGAGATGGGGTTTCGCCATGTTGCTCAGGCTGGTCTTAAACTCCTGGGCTCAAGCAGTTTGCTTGCCTTGGCTTCCTACTGCGCCTGGCCTCCCACAACTTCTTGACATCCAAAGATATTGTTGCTGTCTTACAGTTTTCTGTTTTCCAGAATGTAATACACTTGGAGTTATTCAGGATGTAGCCTTCTCAGATTGGCATCCTTCACTGAGCAATGTACTTTGAAGGTCCTTCTGTGTCTTTAAGGCTTGATACCTGGCTTCTCTTACCATGGAACAGTATTTCATCATAAGATTGTACCACAGATTGTTTATCCATAAACCTGTTGCAGGATGTCTTGGTTAAGTCCTAAAATTGGCAGTTATGAAAAAATTTCCCATAAATATTCATGAGCAGGCTTTTGTGTAAACAGTTTTCAACTCATGTGAGTAAACAGCAAGGAATATGATAAGAGAATGTGGTCCTCTGGTAAGAGAACGTTTTGTTTTGTGAGAAACTGCCTATCTTCCAAAGTGGACCTACCATTTCCCATTCCCACCAGCAAAGGAATCAGGATTCCTGTTGCCTGCATCTTTGCTATCCATTGCTGTTCTCAGTATTTTGAACGTTGTCCATTCTAATGTGTAAGTGATATCTCTTCAGTTTTATTTGCAGTTCTCTAATGACATATAATGTGGAGCATCTCTTCATATGTATATTTGCCATCTGCATATCTTTCATTGGTGAGATGTGTGTTTAGGTCTCTTGCCCATTTTTCATTGGGTCGTTTGTCTTATTATTGTTGAGATTTAAGAGTTCTTTGGAGACAGGCGTGGGGGGTGCACACTTGTCATCCTGGCTACTCCAGAGGCTAAAGTGGGAGGATTACTTGCATTGCAGAGTGCAAGCCCAGCATGGGCAGCATAATGGATCCTGTTTCAAAAAAAAAAAAGGAGACCAGGCATGGTGGTTCATGTGAGGCCACCCAGGCTGCCAGGCAGTGGGGCTGAGGAGTGGTGGGCTGAGGCCAGGACTGGAGCTGCCACGGGATTGGAAAAAAAACAAAATTAGCCCAGTGTGGTGGGGCACCCCTGTAGTCCCAGCTACTTGGGAGGCTAAGGCATGAAAATTGCTTGAGCCTAGGAGGCATAGGTTGCAGTGAGCCAGGATTAAAACACTGCACTCCACCCTGGATGACAGAGCAAGACTGTCTCAAAAAAAAAAGAAAAAGAAAAACACGGAAGCCGAGCACAGTGGCTCACACCTGTAATCCTAGCATTTTGCGAGGCCAAGGTGGGTAGATCACAAGGTCAGGAGTTTGAGACCAGCCTGGCCAACATGGTAAAACCTCATCCCTACTAAAAATAAAAAAACATTAGGTGGAGCATGGTAGCGCATGCCTGTAGTCCCAGCTACTTGGGAGGCTGACGCAGAAGAATCGCATGAACCCAGGAGGTGGAGGTTGAAGTGAGCTGAGATCGAGCCACTGAATTCCATCTCATCAAAAAAAAAAAAAAATGAAACTAAAAAAAAAAAAAAAAAATGGAAAAAAGAAAAAACAGGGAGATCTTTACTTTAGATACTAGTCCTTAATCAGATAAGTGCTTTTGTGAAGATTTTCAAAAATCTCTCTGTGCCTTTTATTGTTATTCTTTTAACACTTGCTTTCATAGAGTACGAGGTTTTCATTTTAATGAAGTGAAACTTATTTTTTCCTTTCATAAATTGTGCTTTTGGTGGTTTATCTCAAAATTCATCACTAAAGCCAAGTGGATAGTTTTGCATTTTAAATTTACATCTGTAATTGATTTGGGCTTAATTTTTGTGAAAGGTGTAAGATCCATGTATACATTTTTTGTGGGTGTGTGTGAGTTTAGTATAAATTTCACTTAGGCACTGTTTTTGTTGCATTCCACAAATTTTGATAAGTTCTTTTTTCATTTAATTCAAATTTAATTTTTTTGTGTTATTTAGACAGAGTCTCACTGTGTCACCCAGGCTGGAGTGCAGTGATACAGTCTTAGCTCACTGCATTCTCTACCTCCTGGGTTCAAGCAGCAGCTCTCCTGCCTCAGCCTCCCAAGTAGCTGAGATTACCAGCAAATGCCACCACCACCTGGCTAATTTTTGCTTTTTTTTTTTTTTTTTTTTTGAGTCAGAGTTTCATTCTTGTTGCTCAGGCTGGAGTGCAATGGCATGATCTCAGCTCACTGCAACCTACACCTCCTGGAATCAAGCAATTCTTCTGCCTCAGCCTCTTGAGTAGCTGGAACTATGGGCATGCACCACCACGCCTGGCTAATTTTGTGTTTTTAGTAGAGACAGGGTGGTCCTGAGCTCCTGACCTCAAGTGATATGCCCACCTCAGCCTCCCAAAGTGCTGGGATTACAGGCATGAGCCACTGCACCCAGCCCAAATTTAATTTTTCTTGAAACTTTTTTGATTCGTGTTTAGAACGGTGTTGGGTTTTATTTCCAAATAATTGATGGTTTTCTAACTGTTCTTCTGTTACTGATTTCTAGATTAATGCCATGGTGGTCTGAGAGCATATTTTATATAATGTATATTCTTTCAAAACCATGTTCTGTCCACAACATGGTTTATCTTTGTGAATGTTCCAGGTGAACTTGAGAAGCACATATGTTGTTCTGTTGGGTGAAGCATTCCATGGATTTAATTAAACCCAATTGTTGCCTTTCAACTAAACTATGTCCTTTCTATCTGCTGGAACTCTTTTTTTTAAGACAGAGTATCACTCTGTCACCCAGGCTGGAATGGAGTGGTACAGTCTCAGCCCACTGCAACCGCCATCTCAGCCTCCTGAGTAGCTGGAACTACAGGTACATGTCACATGCAGGGCTAAATTTTGCCTTTTTTTTTTTTTTCTTTTGAGATGAAGTTTTGCTCATATTGTCCAGGCTGGAGTGCAATAGCTCAATCTCAGTTCACTCCAGCAACCTCTGCCTCCTGGATTCAAGCAATTCTCTTGCCTCAGCCTCCCGAGTAGCTGGGATTACAGGCACCCACTACCACGCCCAGCTATTTTTTTGTATTTTTAGTAGGCAGGGTTTCAGCGTGTTGGTCAGGCTGGTCTTAAACTCCTGACCTCAGGTGATCCACTCACCTCAGCCTCCCAAAGTGCTGGGATTACAGGCGTCAGCCATCGCGCCCAGCCTAAATTTTGCCTTTTTTGTAGAGATGGGGTTTCACCATGTTGCTTAAGCTGCTCAAGCAGTCTACCCACCTTGACCTCCCAAAGTGCCAGGATTACAGACATGAGCCACTGTGCCCAGCCCCTGACTCTATTTTTTTATTTTTATTTTTTTTTTGAGAGGAGTCTCGCTCTATCACCCAGACTGGAGTGCAATGGCATGGTCTTGGCTCACTTGCAACCTCCGCCTCCTGTGTTCAAGCAATTCTCCTGCCTCAAACTCCCAAGTAGCTGGTATTTTAGGTGCCCGCCACCACGCCTGGCTAATTTTTGTATTTTTAGTAGAGACGAGGTTTTACCATGTTGGCCTGGCTGGTCTCGAACTCCTGACCTCATGACCTGCCTGCCTCAACCTCCCAAAGTGCTGGGATTACAGGCATAAGCCACCATGCTCAGCCCGTTTTTTGATTATTGACTGCTGATAGCCTAAAAGCCTCATCCTTCCTTGTTTCCTTATGCCTCACTTCTGCACAAAGAGACAAGCCTGTGTTCTCCCTTATTTGGCAGAGCCAGAGTCATTTCACACAAGCCTCTACTTTTAGTGTGTGAGTTCTCATCCTAGCTCACCCCCAACCTCAATTAAAAACTCAGGCCAGGCTGGGTGTGGTGGATCACACCTATAATCCCAGCACTTTGGGAGGCCGAGGTGGGTAGATCACAAGGTCAAGAGCTGGAGACCAGCCTGGCCAACATGGTGATACCCTGTCTCTACTAAAAGTACAAAAATTAGCTGGGTGCGGTGGTGGATGCCTGTAATCCCAGCTACTAGGGAGGCTAAAGCAGGAGAATTGCTTGAACCCAGGAGGCGGAGATTGCAGTGAGCCGAGATCATGCCCCTGCATTCCAGCCAGGATGACAGAGCAAGACTGTCTCAACAACAACAAAAAACCCTGGCCAGCTCCTTTCTTTGATCTCTCAAGATGGTTCATACTTCTCAGAGAAGCCTACTTTCCCCTCCACAGAGATCAATTATGAAACTATTAATAAGCCCTTTCATACCATATTGGGACTTGTGCAGTGTCAGCAGCATCAGTTTTGATGTCTGAACCAACCTTCTTTGGGGATGCACCTGCCTTTGCAGGTGACCCCAACAGTTAGAGAAAAGGTAAGATGGCTTTTCCCTAACTGTTATGGGCCCAGTGGCTCACAACTGTAATTCCAGCACTTCAGGAGGCAGAGAGGGGAGGACTGCTTGAGCCCAAGAGTTTAAGAGCAGCCTGAGCCCCAGGAAGAGGCCCTGCCTCTACAAAAATACAAAAACGAGCCAGTGTGGTGGCATGTGACTATAGTCCTAGCTACTTGGGAAGATGAGGCAGGAGTATTGCTTGACATCCAAGCTGCAGTGAGCTGTGATTTTGCCATTGCACTTCAGCCTGGGCAAGACAGCAAGATCCTGTCTCAAAAAAGATAAGATGGTATATATATTGTACCACACTTTACTTAATTGGTCTTTGGATACATTTTTGAGATATTTTCATATCAGTTCATTACACTCTTTAAAAGTTACCTATGATGGTGGCCTTATGTAACTAATTTTTTCTAATTAGACACATTTCCGATTTTTATGGACAGAACTCTGGCTTAAAACAAATTGCCATATAACAGGTCAAACAAACATGTACAAATTTATCATGGAATATATTCAGAAGAGAATAATAAGCTACGTTGTGGAATATTTTAATAACAATATGAACATCCTTGGGAATATCAAGACTCAGAAATAGGCACTGGGGAGTTCCTTAGGGTCTCCCAATGTTCACCTGCCTGGCTCAACTCCATCTCATCCTGTAGTTGGCAACTGTACTGATTCTTCAGTTATTCTTTATACCTTAACCGTCTATTCTTTTTTTTTTCTTTTGAGATGGAGTTTTGCTCTTGTCCCCCAGGCTGGAGTGCAGTGGTGCAACCTCGGCTCACTGCAGCCTCCACCTCCCAGGTTCAAGCGATTCTCTTGCCTCAGCCTCCAGAGTAGTTAGGATTACAGGTGCACACCACCATGCCCAGCTAATTTTTTGTATTTTTAGTAGAGACGAGTTTCACCATGTTGGCCAGGCTGGTCTCAAACTCCTGATCTCAGGTGATCCACCCACCTTGGCTTCCCAAAGTGCTAGGATTACAGGCGTGAGCCACCACGTCTGGCCAACTATTTATTCTTTTTCACAAATATTGTTTTTTTTAAATTTTTGCCATTTCACCCTTGAGTTCATGCAGGTGGTTTAAAAAAAAATTATTTTGCCTCCTTTGAACATTTAATTAGTAGTAATGGAATTACCCTTAAAGGATTTTTTGGAGCCTAGGCAACACAGTGAGACCCATCTTTACAAAAATTAAAAAATTAGCCAGGCATGGTGATGCATGCCTGTAGTCCCAGCTACTCAGGAGACTGAGGTGGGAGGATCACTTGAGCCTGGGAAGTCGAGGATGCTGTGAGCTGTGACTGCACCACTGTACTCTGCCCTGGGCAACAGCGAGACTCTTTCTCAAAAATAAAATAAAGGCTAGGCACAGTGGCTTACACCTGTAATCCCAGCACTTTGGGAGGCCAAGGCGGGCGGATCACCTGAGGCCAGGTGTTCAAGACCAGCCTGGCCAACATGGTGAAACCCCATCTCTATTAAAATACAAAAAATTAGCCAGCCATGATGGTGCACGCTTGTAATCCCAGCTACTCGGGAGGCTGAAACAGGAGAATTGCTTGCCCAGGAGAGGGAGGCTGCAGTGAACAGAGATCGTGCCACTGCACTCCAGCCTGGGCAACAAGAGCAAAGCTCCAACTCTAAATAAATAAATAAGTGTATAAATAAATTTCTGGTGATTTCTTGACCTCTATTTTTCACGTGCTGGTATCTGAGGCTGCAGGCTCTCCATTTTTTTTTTAATTGTACTTTAATTTCTGGGGTGCATGTGCAGATCTTGCAGGATTGTTGCATAGGTACATACGTGCCATGGTGGTTTGCTGTCTCCATCCCCCTGTCACCTACATCAGGTATTTCTCCAATGTTAGCCCTCCCCAACCACTCCACCCCCTGCTGTCCCTCCCCTAGATCCCCACCTCCCAGCAGACCCCAATGTGTGATGTTCCCCTCCCTGTGCCTATGTGTTCTCATTGTTCAGTACCCATCTATGAGGGAGAACATGTGGTGTTTGGTTTTCTGTTCTTGTGTCAGTTTGCTTAGAATGATGGTTTCCAGATTCATCCATGCCCCTACAAAGGACATGAACTCGTCCTTTTTTATGGCAGCATAGTATTCCATGGTGTACATGTGCCACATTGTCTTTGTCCAGTCTATCATTGATGGGTATTTGGGTTGGTTCCAGGTCTTTGCTATTGTAAACAGTGCCATAATGAACATACGTGTGCATATGTCTTTATAATAGAACGATTTATAATCCTTTGGGCATATACCCAGTAATGGTATTGCTGGGTCAAATGGAATTTCTATTTCTAGATCCTTGAGGAATCACCACACTGTCTTCCACAATGGCTGAACTAATTTACACTCCCACCAACAGTGTAAAAGTGTTCCTATTTCTCCACATACTCTCCGGCATCTGTTGTCTCCAGATTTTTTTAATGACTGCCATTCTAACTGGCATGAGATGGTATCTCAGTGTGGTTTTGATTTGCATTTCTCTAGTGACCAGTGATGATGAGCATTTTTTCATATGTTTGTCGGCCTCATAAATGTCTTCTTTTGGAAGTGTCTGTGTATATCCTTCGCCCTCTTTTGAATGGGCTTGTTTGTTTGTTTGTTGTAAATCTGCTTTAGTTCTTTAATAGATTCTGGATATTAGCCCTTTGTCAGATGCATAGATTGCAAAAATTTTTTCCCATTCTGTTGGATGCTGGTTCACTCTAATGACAGTTTCTTTTTGTGTGGAAGAGGTTTTTAAGTTTTTTTTTTTTTTTTTCTTTTCTTTTTTTTTTTTTTGAGATAGAGTCTCACTCTGTCACCAGGCTAGAGTGCAGTCAGTTCACTACAACCTCCACCTCCCCAGTTCAAGTGATTCCCCTGCCTCAGGTTCCCAAGTAGGTGGGACTGCAGGCACACGCCACCATGCCCGGCTTATTTTTTGTATTTTAGTAGAGACGGGGTTTCACCATGTTGGCCAGGATGGTCTCGATCTCCTGACCTCGTGATCCACCCACTCGGCCTACCAAAGTGTTGGGATTACAGGCGTGAGCCACTGCATCTGGCCCAGGCTGTGCATTCTAAGGATGTGGGGTTTAGGCTTTTTCACAGCTTTGTTTTTGTGTTTGCTTTGTAGAAAATAATGTTCTTACTTTCTTTTGTTTCAGTCTCCAAGTGCAAATGCGTAATAAATTCTCTGGTAGTTGGATAAAAATTACTGGATCATGGTAAAGTTTAAATTTATAAACTCAAAAAAAAAGTGGTGGAGTGTATCAGTAGGTCCTTGATTTGTACATAATTGTCCTCTGTAGTCATCAACACTAGAGTTTTCTTAATCGACTAGTTTTGTCTTTCTACTCAGTATGAAGTGGGAACTATTTGACATTTATTTCCTAATTATCAAGGAGATGAACCTTTTTTTCTTTTTTCTTTTCATTAAAAGGCTATACGAGAAATATTTTTTTTTTTTTGGCTGGAGTGCAGTGACATAGTTATGGCTCACTGCAGCCTTGACTTCATGGGCTCAAGCAATCCTTACCCTCCCAAGTAGCTGAGACCAGAGGCGTGTACCACCATACCTGGCCAATTTTTGTATTTTTTGTAGATACAGGGTTTCACCAGGTTTCCCAGGCTGGTCTTGAACTCCTGGGCTCAAACAATCCACCCATCTCAGCCTCCCAAAGTGCTGGAATTATAGGCATGAGCCATCATGCCTGGCAAAATATTTATTTTCTATTAAATGTAAATGTAGATAAACCTTACCGAGAACATCCAGGCATGCATATGGACTTTTCATGACGGAGAGTTCCCTAGAGCCAAATTTCTTCCTGCTCAGACCCTAGTCCTAATGACTTAAGAAAACCCCTTCTAAACTGTGAAGAAAATTCCTCTATGTGAATCTTTCCATGTATAGTGCACATGAGTGCACGGAAATGAGAGAACCTGGGAGAACAGTCCCTAGAGTATCTGCCTGGGAATCACTTCCTTCTGAAACTGGAGAAAAACTCTCTGTTCTTTTTTTATTTTTATTTTTTGAGATGGAGTCTCACTCTGTAGTCCAGGCTGGAGTGCAATGGCACTATCTCAGCTCACTGCAACCTCCATCTCCCAGGTTCAAGCGATTCTCCTGCCTCAGCCTCTTAAGTACCTGAGACTACAGGTGCCTGCCACCACGTCTCGCTAATTTTTGTATTTTTAGTAGAGACAGGGTTTCACCATGTTGGCCAAGCTGGTCTCAAACTCCTGACCTTAGGTGATCTGCCCACTTCGGCCTCCCAGAGTGCTGTGATTACAGCCTTGAGCCACCGCACCCAGCTGAGATTTTATGTTCTTTTGGAGGTATGAAATTATCTGTTATGTAATTTTATAATCATAGGCAAATTCACTATCAGACCATTGTGGCCATCAATGAAGTCCCCTGCAAACTGATACTCTCAGCCTATTCTTCAAGGTCAGCAAAGCCCAGATTCCATGATTATGGATCTTCCAGAAAGTGCTCCTCTGACATTTTATCTCAATTTTTATATGTTTGTGTAATAAAAATTGTTGGAAGTAGTTCTGAGGCTCATGGGCATAAGGATTTTGTGAAGGTCTGTTAGTGCCCTCTTCCTGTGCCTGAGCTCTGTCTTCCCGATAACTTCCTAGCCTCATGAAATGGGACAGAAAGTAAAAGGAAACTGTGTCTGTGATAAATATTACACACATAGCCAGGCTTGGTGGCTCATTCCTATAATCCCAACACGTAGGGATATATATATCAGAAACAAGTTGAAATTAATACATCTCTAAAAGAGTATTTCCATTCAGCCAGCAGAATCTTGAGCGCTCCTAAATGGCCTCAAATACTTCAGGACAATATGGGGAGCTAGACCTTTTTACAAGTTGGGTTTCCACAAGCCTCCTGGCCTCTCATGTGTAACAAAGGGAAGGGAAGATTCTTAATGTGTATTTACTTACTAAAACCTTCACCTTGTGTAATCCCGCATCTTAAGGAATGCTGAATGATTTGGGTAATAAGAAATTAGGCTTTGGGCTGGGTATGGTGATTCTTACCTGTAATCACAACACTTTGGGAGGCCCAGACAGGAGGAACGCTTCAGGCTGAGAGTTCAAGATCAACCCGGACAACATAACAAAACCCCATCTCTAACAAAAAACATTTTTTAATTAGCTGGGTGTGGTGGTACACATATGTAGTCCTAACTACTTGTGAATCTGAGGCAGGAGGATCTGTTGGGGGCCCAGGGGTTTGAGGCTATAGTGAGTTATGATTGCTGCACTTGAGCCTGGGTGACAGAGCAAGACCCTGTCTCTTAGAAAACAACAAACAAACAAGAAATAAGAGTTGATCTCATAAAGAATTGAAGATCTTACCTGTAATCCAGCACTTTGAGAGACCAAGTCCGGTGAATCGCTTGAGCTGAGGAGTTTGAGACCAGCCTGGGCAACATGGGAAAACCCATCTCTACAAAAAATACACACAAAATACTTAGCCAAGTGTAGTGGTGTGTTCCTATAGTCCCAGCTACTCAGGAGGCTGAGGTTGGAGGATTGCTTAAGCCTGGGAGGTCTAGGCTCCAGTGAGCTGTGATTGTACTACTGTACTCCAAGCCTAGGCAGCAGAGCAAGACGATCTATGGCTCAAAAAGAAAGAATAAAAAAGGCCAGGCACGATGGCTTACGCCTGTAATCCTAACACTTTGGGAGGCCAAGATAGGTGGATCACTTGATGTCAGGAGTTCGAAAGCAGCCTGGCCAACATGGCAAAACCCCATCTCTACTAAAAATACAAAAGTTAGGCTGGGCGTGGTGGCTTACACCTGTAATCCCAGCATTTTGGGAGTCCTAGGCAGGCAGATCACAAGGCCAAGGGATCAAGACCATCCTAGTCAACATGGTGAAACTCCGTCTCTACTAAAAATATCAAAATTAGCCAGGCATGGTGGTGCATGCCTGTAGTCTCAGCTACTCGGGAGGCTGAGTCAGGAGAATCACTTGAACCCGGGAAGCAGAGGCTGCAGTGAGCCAAGATCACACCACTGCAGTTCAGCCTGGTGACAGAGTAAGACTGCATCTCAAAAAAAAAAAAAAAAAAAAAATTAGCTGGGCGTGGTGTCGGGTGCTTGTATAGTATTTCTTTCATTTTTCTTTACAAGTCGAACTAGACACTACTATTGGAGAGCAATAAGCCTTATAGTGATCACAGTAAAGATGTAGCTGTAAGTTATGTGTTCAAGGTGCTATTAAATTTCTAACAATTGAGTCATACACTAAATGTTTGGAGACCACAAAATCATGTGTGAACCTCTTATGAATTGAGTACACCTCTCATCCTGGTCAGTCTCACCCATTCTCCTCTACATATATTGGCTGTTTCAGGACTCAGTGGCTTTTGAGGATGTGTCTGTGAACTTCAGCCAGGAGGAGTGGGCCCTGCTGGCTCCTTCACAGAAGAAACTCTACAGAGATGTGATGCAGGAAACATTCAAGAACCTGGCCTCTATAGGTAAGGATGACATCATTTTTTCCTTTTTTTTATTTTTATTTTTTTTTTGAGATGGAGTCTTGCTCTGTTCCCCAGGCTGGAGTGCAGTGGTGCAACCTCAGCTCACTGCAACCTCTGCCGCCTGGGTTCAAGAGATTATCCTGCCTCAGCCTCCCAAGTAGCTGGGATTACAGGCACCTGCCACCACGCCCGGGTAATTTTTGAGTTTTTAGTACAGACCGGGTTTCACTATGTTGGCCAGGCTGGTCTCACTCCTGACCTCAGGTGATCCACCCGCCTTGGCCTCCCAAAGTGCTGGAATTATAGGCATGAGCCACCACATCCAGCTGACATCATTTTTCATATAGTCAATTAGAGAACTAGCATTTCTTGCTCATTATCACTATTCCAGGATTTGGAATCTGAAAAGGGAATACTTCAGTAAATAAACCAGGCATGGTTACAGCTTTTTTTTTTTTTTTTTTTTCCAGACCACTTAGGGAGATACAGCTTATTTTGAACCTAGAATCTAATAATATTTGTATGATTTTTAATAATTTATTATGATTATTCTGGATCTATACTTTAGGGAAAAAATGGGAAGACCAGAACGTTGAAGATCAGCACAAAAACCAGGGGAAAAATCTAAGGTGAGTTGCACTCACAAGAGATAGCAGTGTTCCTTGAAAGAATCTTAAAAATGTCAGGACACTTTTAAAACAAGAAATAAGCTCAGCTCCAACTGTATTTATTTATTTATTTTTGTTATTATTTTTTCTTGAGAGGGAGTTTTGCTCTGTTGCTCAGGCTGGAGTGCAGTGGTATGATCTCAGCTCACTGCAGCCTCCACCTCCCAGGTTCAAGTGATTCTCCTGCCGCAGCCTCCTGAGTAGCTGGGATCGCAGGCATGGGCCACCACCCCCAGCTAATTTTTGTTTTTAGTAGAGACAGGGTTTTGCTATGTTGGCCAAGCTGATCTCAAACTCCTGACCTCAGATGATTCACCTGCCTCAGCCTCCCACAGTGCTGGGATTACAGGTGTAAGCCACCGAGTCCCAAATTTATTTATTTTCAGAAAATGTTTAACAAAATTGTTTTCTCAAGTGACACAGATGTCCACTGATTGAAAAATACTGTACTTGGGCTGGGCACTGTGGCTCATGCTTATAATCCCAGCACTTTGGGAGGCTGAGGCGAGTAGATCACGAGGTCAGGAGTTTGAGACCAGCCTGGCCAACATAGTGAAACCCTGTCTCTACTAAAAATACAAAAATTAGCTGGGCATGGTGGCACACACCTATAATCCTAGCTACTCAGGAGGCTAAGGCAGGAGGATCACTTGAACCTGGGAGGCAGACGTTGCAATGAGCCAAGACTGCACCACTGCACTGCAGCCTGCACAACAGAGCGAGACTCCATTTCAAAAAAAAAAGAAAGAAAGAAAAATATTGTCCTTGGAAACAGTTTTTGTTTGTTCATTTATTTTGTGAGAGTCTCACTCTGTCACCCAGCTGGAGTGCAGTGGTGTGATCTCATCTCACTGTAACCTTTATGCCCTGGGTTCAAGCAATTCTCCTGCCTCAGCCTCCTGAGTAGCTGGGATTATAGGTGCACACAACTACACCAGGCTAATTTTTGTATTTTTTGGTAGAGACAGGGTTTCACCATGTTGGCCAGGCTAGTCTCAAACTCCTGAGCCCAAGTGATCCACCCCTCTGAGCCTCCCAAAGTGCTGGGATTACAGGCATGAGCTACCATGCCCAGCCTTGGAAACAGTATTTTAAAGCCTCATATATAACTTTAGGACGCCAATGTAGGCAGATCATTTGAGCTCAGGAGTTCGAAACCAGCCTGGGCAACAAGACAAAACCCTATCTCTACAAGAAATAGAAAAATCAATTGGTCATGGTGATGCACACCTGTAGTCCCAGCTACATGGGAGGCTGAGGTGGAAGGATGGATTGAGCCCAGGAGATCAAGCCTGCAGTGAGCCGTGATTCCATCACTGTACTCCAGTCTGGGCGACAGAGCAAGACTGTCTCAAAACAAAACAAAAACCATACATCAATATTATCGTTTTGATAATAGCTATCAGTGACACAAGCCCTCTTGGATAACATTGAGTATATTCATTTTCAAACACTTCAGCTGGGCACGGTGGCTCATGCCTGTAATCCCAGCACTTGGGGAGGCAGAGGCAGGTGGATCACCTGAGGTCAGGAGTTCAGGACCAGCCTGCCCAACATGGTGAAACCCCCATCTCTACTAAAAAAAACTACAAATATTAAATGGGTATGGTGGCAGGCGCCTGCAATTCCACCTAGTCAGGAGGCCGAGGCAAGAGAATCACCTGAACCTGGGAGGCAGGGGTTGCAGTGAGCTGAGATCATGCCACTGCACTCCAGTCTACGTCACAAGAACAAGACTCTGTCTCAAAAAAACAAAACAACAAAAACCCAATTCAGACAGGGTAGAAAACGATTTCCCTGAAAATGATAAAAAAATTTAGTTCTGCTGCCAGGAGTGGTAGCTCATGCCTGTAATCCCAGTACTTGGGGAGGCTAAGGAGGGTGGATCACATGAGGTCAGGAGTTCAAGAGCAGCCTGACCAACATGGTCAAACCCCATCTGTACTAAAAATACAAAATTACCTGGGTGTAGTGGCACATGTCTATAATCCCAGCCACTTGGGAGGCTGAGGCAAGAGAATCACTTGAACCCCAGAGGTGGAGGTTGCAGTAAGTTGAGATCACACCATTTCACTCCAGCCTGGGCAACAAGAGCAAAACTTTGTCTCAAAAAAAAAAAAGAAAGAAAGAAATTTAGTTCTACTACCTGATAATAAATGTAAAATCATTAATACTCAACCAGTATTACTGTGCTTCTAATTTTTTACAGAAGCCATATGGTGGAGAGACTCTGTGAGAGTAAAGAAGGTAGTCAATGTGGAGAAACCTTCAGTCCCAGTCTCTGTGTGACCAAGAAGACTGCCAGAGTAAAATTAGATGAATGTACTGTCTGTGGAAAAGTCTTCATGCGTCGTTCGTCCCTTACTAGACACATGAGGTCTCACACTGGATATGAGCTAATTGAGAAGCCATATAAATGTAAGGAATGTGGGAAAGCCTTTAGTTATCTCAAATCCTTTCAAAGACATGAAAGGAGTCACACTGGAGAAAAACCCTATAAATGTAAACAATGTGGAAAAACCTTCATATATCATCAACCCTTTCAAACACATGAACGGACTCACATTGGAGAAAAACCCTATGAATGTAAGCAATGTGGGAAAGCTCTTAGTTGTCCCAGTTCACTTCGAATTCATGAAAGGATTCATACTGGAGAAAAGCCCTATGAATGTAAAAAATGTGGGAAAGCCTTCAGTTGTCCCAGTTCTATTCGAATACATGAAAGAACTCACACTGGAGAGAAACCCTATGCATGTAAGGAATGTGGGAAAGCCTTCATTTCCCACACAAGTGTTCTAACACACATGATAACGCACAACGGAGATAGACCTTATAAATGCAAGGAATGTGGGAAGGCATTCATTTTTCCCAGTTTTTTACGAGTACATGAAAGAATTCACACTGGAGAAAAACCCTATAAATGTAAACAATGTGGTAAAGCCTTCAGATGTTCCACTTCCATTCAAATTCATGAAAGAACTCATACTGGAGAGAAGCCCTATAAATGTAAAGAATGTGGGAAATCTTTCACTGCACGCCCAGCCTTTCGAGTACACCTCAGAGTCCATACTGGCGAGAAACCCTATAAGTGTAAAGAATGTGGGAAAGCCTTTAGCAGGACCAGTTACTTTCGAATACATGAAAGGACTCACACTGGAGAAAAACCCTACGAATGTAAAAAATGTGGGAAAACCTTCAATTATCCTCTAGATCTGCAAATCCACGAGAGGAATCACACTGGAGAAAAACCCTATGAGTGTAAGGAATGTGCAAAAGCCTTCATTTCTCTTGAAAACTTTCGAAGACACATGATCACACACACTGGAGATGGACCTTATAAATGTAGAGACTGTGGGAAGGCATTCATTTTTCCTAGTGCGTTACGAACACATGAAAGAACTCACACTGGAGAGAAACCCTTTGAATGTAAACAATGCGGAAAAGCCTTTAGTTGTTCCAGTTACATTCAGATCCATGAAAGAACTCACACTGGGGAGAAACCTTATGAATGTAAGGAATGCGGGAAGGCCTTTATTTATCCCACAAGCTTTCAAGGACACATGAGAATGCACACTGGAGAGAAACCCTATAAATGTAAAGAATGTGGGAAGGCCTTTAGTCTTCACAGTTCCTTTCAAAGACATGAAAGAATTCACAGTTGTGAGAAACCTCTTGAATGTAAGCAATGTGGTAAAGGCTTCAGTTTATCCACGTCCTTGCAAAAACATATGAGAATGCACACTCGATAGAAACTCTATATATGTGAGAAATAGGGGAAAGTTTTCACTTCTAACAGATACTTTCAAAGTTATGAAAATTTCCAGTGAAGAGAGAAATCCTATAAATGTAAGTAATATAGAAAGCGAGATACAGGATAATTCATGTACAGTCAGGTACCACATAATCGTGTTTCAGTTAGCAATGGACCATATGTAAGTTGGTGGCCCCTTAAGATTATATAAACAGCTAAAACATTTCTACCACCTGCGATTTAGTAGCAGTAGTAACACCACAGCACAGCACATTAAGTGTTTAATGGTGATACTTGTGTAAACCTGTTGCATTTCCAGTTATATAAAAGTACAACAGCTGGGTCTGGTGGCTCACACCTGTAATCCCAACACTGGAAGACTAAGGCAGTAGGATTACTTGATGCTGGGAGTTTGTGACTAGCCTGGTCAACATAGACCCCCATCTCTACAAACAATAAAAACATTTTCTAGGTATGGTAGCACGCCCTGTAGTTCCAGCTATGTGGAAGGCTGGGGCAGGAGAATTGCCTGAGCCCAGGAGTTTGAGGCTATAGTGGAACAAAATCCCATGCTGGATGGCCATCCCGTGTTCTTGATAGAATGATTCTTTAAAAAAAAAAAAAAAAAAAGGCTAGGTTCGGTGGCTCACACCTGTAATCCCAGCACTCCGGGAGGCTGAGGTGGGAGGATCACTTGAGGTCAGGAGTTCAAGACCAGCCTGGTCAAATGATGCAACCTTGTCTCCATTAGAAATATGAAAATTGGCTAGGTGTAGTGGTGCCCCTGTAGTCCCAGCTACTTGGGAGGCTGAGGCAGGAGAGAATCGCTTGAACTCGCAAGGTGGAGGTTGCAGTGAGCCGAGATCCGCTACTGCACTCTAGCCTGGGCGACACAGCGAGACTCCATCTCAAAAAAAAAAAAACTACACAGCACATAGCATTATGTGCAATATATACTTGATAATAAATGGCTATATTACTGGTTTATATATCTACAATATTGTTTTAGAATGTATTCCTATTTTTTTAACAGTTAACTGTAAGACAGTCTCAGGCAGGTCCTTAAGGAGATATTCCAGAAAAAAAGGGATTGTTATGATGGGAGATGACAGCTGCATGTGTGTGAGTGCCCCTGAATGTCTTCCGGCGGGACAAAATGTGGAGGTGGAAGACAGTGATACTGATGATCCTCACCCTGTGTAGTCCTAGACTAATGTGTGTTTGTGTCTTAGTCTTTAATAAAAATAAATAGAAAAAAACTTACAGAATATGGACATAAAATATTTTTGTACAGCTGTACGATGTGTTTCAAGCTAAATTATTACAAAGGTTTTTTTAAAAGTTTATAAAGAAAATAATGTACAGTAAGTTAAGGTTGAATATTGAGGAAAAGGTGTTTTTAATGGATGTAGTGTAACCTAAGTGTACAATGTTTATAAATTCTGCAGTAGTGTGCAGTAACATCCTAGAACCTCACACTCACTCGCCATTCACTCACTCACCAGAGCAACTTCCAGTCCTGCAAGCTGTGTTCATGGTAAGCATCCTATGCAGGTGCATCTTTTTTTGTCTTTTATACTGCATTTTTACTTTGTGTATTTTATATGTTTAGACTCCTACTTAACATTTTGTTACAATTTCCCGCAGTGTTCAGTACAACAATATGTTGTACAGGTTTATAGCCTAGCAGCAATAGGCTGTACCATACAATCCAGATGTGTTGTAGCTGTACCATCTAGATCTGTATAAATCCACTTTGTGATGTTTGTACCATGAGGAAATCACTTAACAACACATTTCTTGGAACATGATTAAGCAATTTCTGACTATATGATGCTTCAGAAAATTCACACCATGAAAGACATGTTATAAAAGTTAAGGCGAGGCATGGCGGCTCACACCTGTAATCCCAGCACTTTGGGAGACCGAGGTGGGCAGATCTCCTGAGGTCAGGAGTTTGAGACCAGCCTGGCCAACATGGTGAAACCCCATCTCTGCTAAAAATAGAAAAATTAGCTGGGTATGGTGGCATGCGCCTGTAATCCCAGCTACTTGGGAGGCTGAGGCAGCAGAATCATTTGAACCTGGGAGGCGGAGGCTGCAGTGAGCCAAGATTGCCCCACTGCAGTCCAACCTGGGCAACACAACAAGACTCCGTCTCACACACCAAAAAAAAGTTAAAAGTATTTTTTATCAATGGCTCATTCTTCAAGTACATGTCTGGACTATGTATGAATTGTGACTTATTTTGCAAGAAATTTTGGAAGCAGGATAATTCTGTAAGAACTCTTTAAGCAGTAGTCAAAAGTTTAAAAGGTTGTGTTTTCTCATTAAATCAATTAGTAAAACTTTTCTATTTCTCTTGATGTCTTGATTTATGGGTAAATTGAAGTGTATTTTTTTCTTGTACTTAAAGACCAGTGTTAGAAGTGTATTTTTAATATACAATTTGTTTTAATTTGTATATTATTTTTCAGTTGTTTGCTGAATAAACAGACTATTGAATACTGATACATTGGTAATTGTAGGATTTTTCCTATGGGCCTCGTGTGGAAGACGGTGCATATATTACCCATTATATATTTATTTTACCTTTCTTTCTTTTGCAAAAAACTACTTTTTAAATTTCTTGGCCAGATATGGTGGCTCACTCCTTTGCAATCCCAGCACTTTGGGAAGGTAGTTTGAGACCAGATACGATGGTCTTGGCCAGATGCAGTGGCTCACTCCTTTGTAATTCCAGCACTTAAGGTCAGGAGTTCGAAACCAGCCTTACCAATATGGTGAAACCCTGCCTCTACTAAAAATACAAAAATTAGCTGGGCATGTTGGAGGGCACCTATAATCCCAGCTACTCAGGAGGGTGAGGCAGGAGAATTGCTTGAACCTGGGAGGCAGAGGTTGCAGTGAGCTGAGATCATGCCACTGCACTCCAGCCTGGGCGACAGAATGAGACTCCGTATCAAAAAAATAAATTAAAACATAATAAATTACTATCAGCTAGAATGCCCTTATTCCATTTTCCTTTTTTTAAAAACATCTAAGTTGGTAAGTATGTAAGTTTATCATACAGTCTTACGTGAATTATTATTTTCACCTTTTGTTCTTTGTAATTCCGGCTGGGATTTGGATAGCAGAGTTTGAATTCAGGAGGGACATCTGTGATAGGATAATAAAATCTAGAGCTGGACATGGCTCTCCTGCTACCTGTCAACACAGGTAAATTTCCTAGACTCTGTTCCCTTTATAGGTCCGTGTTCAGATTCACTAATAGCCTCACTTGCATGAGATCTGCCAGGAAGAAGTGAAGAAGACATAAGTCGGGTATTGGAACCCTACCATACAAGGAGACAGTGCTTCCTGCTTATTTTCCCGGTTATTTTCTCTGCTAATCAAAAGTACGCTGAAAACACACTCAGCTACTTGACTTCCATTCTCAGGAGATGTGTTGGTTTCCACAGTTGTCTCCACAAGCTCCACATCAAAGATCCATCTACAGTTTGGATTTTCCTTCTAGCCTTAGTGTGTGCCCCGGGCATTTAATTCAGACTATCGTGGTTGGCAGTGTTCGCTGAAGTTCTGTCTTCCCTCTGTGAGGTTTAATTTTTATGGTTCTTAGTCTATTAATGCCATTAGGGACTATGTATTCCTGATAGTGAATGAGACTCACTATGTATTCCTGATTCCCTAATGGCATTAACAGAACAGCTACAGTGAGACAGTCAAAAGAAACTGCATGGGAGTTTGTTCCCCTCCTGTGTTACAAAGTGACTACTCTTCCCCCATCCTTCCATTTGAGAATAATCACCTTCCTCATATTGGACAAATGGTGGGTGTTTCCAACTATTGCTGAATGTTCTCCCTCAGTCTATTTTCATTTATGTTTGGTTGTAGGCACCTAAAAATAATGCATTTTTTTGTGAGGTAAAAGCTTCTTAGATATTTCTTAGAAATATTCTGTTAACTGTTTCCAAACAGCATGTATACTACCAAATATTATCATTGGCTGGGTGCAGTGGCAGTGGTTCACTGCTATAATCCCAACAATTTGGGAGGCTGAGGCAGGAGGATTGCTTGAGGCCTGGAGTTGGAGACCAGCCTGGGCAACATAGCAAGACCCCATCTCTCTTTTTTTTTTTTGGAAATAGAGTTTCACTCTTGTTACCCAGGCTGGAGTGCAATGGCATGATCTCAGCTCACTGCAACCTCCCCCTCCCGGGTTCAAGCAATTCTCCTGTCTGAGCCTCCTGAGTAGCTGGGATTACAGTCATGAACCACCATGCCCAGCCAACCCCGTCTCTATTAAATCAAAAATACATAATTATACTGTCTTTTCTGTTTCCTGAAAGGCTATATTAAAATATCCCATTACAGTCATGAATATTCAGATCAACTTTGTCATTTTATCAAGATATGTTCTGACTCAATATTAGCATGTGCATTAAAATTCTGGTATTTTTCCCTGAGACATTTTTTATTCTTATACTTACACATTTTGTCATAAAACGAAATTCTCTTCATGATAGCAGTGGCATTTTCAGTGCTCTATGGCCAGCAATCACCAGGGTCACACCTGTATTCAAAATTAATTACAGTAATACAGTAGTCAGTTCTGAGCCAACATTTTGCTTTCTGTGGTTTTAGTCATGATCAAACACAGTCCAAGACACTTAATGGAAATTTCCAGAAATAAGAGTTTCATGAATTTTATTTATTTGTTTATTTATTTTGAGGCAATCTCACTCTGTCATCTAGGCTGGAGTGCAATGGCACAATCTCAGCTCACTGAAACCTCTGCCTCCCGGGTTCAAGCAATTCTCTCTCAGCCTCCCGAGTAGCTGGGATTACAGGTGCCTGCCACCATGCCCAGCTAATTTTTGTATTTTTAGTAGAGACAGGGTTTCACCATGTTAGTCAGGCTGGTCTCGAACTCCTGACCTCAGGTGATCCACTCACCTCAGCCTCCCAAAGTGTGAGGATTCTCCCCATCTTACACATGAAAAAACCTAAGCACAGACAGCACAGGGTCTTTCCCAAACTCATATAACTCAGAATCATGGACTCTCAAAGTTTTAAAGTTCTAGTGTGTTGTACCACCTGTCAAACTTTTTTTTTTTTTTTTTTTTTTTGAGATCAGGTCTTGCTCTGTCACCCAGGCTAGATTGCAGTGGTGCAATCACAGCTCACTGCTGTCTTGACTTCCAGGGAGGGATCCTGCCTCAGCCTCCCAAGTAGCTAGGACTACAGGTGCATGCCTGCATAAGCAGACAGAAAATTTGAATGAGGCCATGCTAGGTGCCTTATGCCTGTCATCTCAACAGATTGAGAGGCCAAGATGGGAGGATGGTTTGTGCCCAGAAGTTCCACATGACAGTGATTGCACCACTGCAGAGCAACCTGGGTGACAGCGAGACTCAGTGGTGTTAAAAAAAGAAAAAGCAAGAGACATGAGAGAGAAGGAAGGAAAAGGGAGGGAAGGAGAAAAAAGAAAAACAGAACTGAGACCCCATCTCTACAAAATTTAAAAAATTAGCTGGGTGTGGTGGTGCACACCTGTGATTCCAGCTATTCCGGAGGCTGAGGTGGGAGGATGGCTTGAGCCCAAGAGTTTGAGGATACAGTGAGCCATGATCATGTCACTACACTCAAGCCTGGGTGATAGAGTTCATGTCAGCCATGCTCCAGAACAGGCATGAATGCTATGCATATCATAGCCTATAATTTGTACTGTGACATTAACGTGTTGATCTAAAGCAGAATTGATGAGTACTTGTTCTTACACTAGGGACAATAAAGTATGCGGAGTCTTAAAGAAGGAAAAAGGAGTCAGGCTGCCTGGAGCAGGGGAAGCAAAAAGAGAAGGCAGATAAGCTGTAAGTCTGCCTTTTTTTTTTTTGAAATGGAGTCTTGCTCTGTTGCCCAGGCTGGAGTGCCGTGGTGCAATCTCAGCTCACTGCAACCTCCACCTCCTGGGTTCAAGCTATTCTCCTGCCTCAGCCTCCTGAGTAGCTGAGACTATAGGCCTGTGCCACCATGCCTGGCTAATTTTTGTATTTTTAGTAGAAACAG
>NW_022437092.1:419566-446885 GCF_009761245.1 Sapajus apella
GTAGTTTTAGTAGAGACGGGGTTTCACCATGTTGACCAGGATGGTCTCGATCTCTTGACCTCGTGATCCACCCGCCTCGGCCTCCCAAAGTGCTGGGATTACAGGCGTGAGCCACCGCGCCCGGCTAATTTTTTATATTTCTAGTAGAGATAGGGTTTCACCATATTGGCCAGGCTGGTCTCAAATTCCTGACCTGAGGTGATCCACCTGCCTCAGTCTCCCAAAGTGCTGGGATTACAGATGTAAGCCACCCCGCCCAACCAACCTAGTCTCTTAAAAAGAAAAAAAAAAAAAAAAAGAGATAAAAAGAAATCGTTTTTGAAGACCCACAGGGTAATTTAATCAGATTATATTAATCTGCCAGAGCATTTTAATTAGAAACTCCTTGTCGCATCCCTACGCTTTCCCTCCCCTCTGCCAGACCTACCCTGCCCTGCACCATCCTGGCCTCCTCCGTACTTCATCCCTCCATTTCCCCTCTTTCCCCACTTTTTCTCCTCTTCCCAACTCCATCACTTCTTGCCCCCTCGAGGCCCACTGCAATAGAAATGTTTCCAGCAGGTGATTCAGATTCGCCTGAGCCAGACTGCGGCCAGGGGCAAGCCGCCCTCCTCTGGACCTCCCTGCTCAGCCTGCATGATCCTTACCAAGTGTATTGCTCCATTCTTGCACCGCTCTAGAGAACCACCTGTAGTGGGGTGTGGTAATCCCAGCTACTCAGGAGGCTGAGGCAGGAGAATCGCTTGAACTCGGGAGGCAGAGGTTGCAGTGAGCCAAGATCATGCCACTGCAGTCCAGCCTGGGCATCAAGAGTGAGACTCCATCTCAAAAAAATAAAAATAAAGAATCACCTGAGACTGGTTAATTTATTAATAAAAGGTTTAATTGACTCACAGTTCCGCAGGCTGTACTTGAAGCAAGGCTGGGAAACCTCAGGAAATTTATATCAAGGTGAAAGGCGACTGGGGATCGAGCAAGTCCTCACTTGAGGCAGGAGGGATCAGGAGAGAGCACAAAGCAGGAAGTGACACACATTTTTAAATCATCAGATCTCGTGAGAACTCACTATCAGGAGAACAGCAAGGGGGAAAGCCGCCCCCATGATCTAATCACCGCCCACCGGGTCCCACCCTCAACATTAGAATTAAAATTCAGGCCGGGCGCAGGTGGCTCACGCCTATAATCCCAGCACTTGTGGGAGGCCAAGGCGGGCAGATCACCTGAGATTGGGAGTTTGAGACCAGCCTGACCAACATGGAGAAACCCTGTCTCTACTAAAAATAGGCGCATGCCTGTAATCCTAGAGACTCCGGAGGCTGAGGCAGGGGAATAGCTTGAACCCAGAGGCGGAGGTTGCGTTAAGCCGAGATCACCCCATTGCACTCCAGCCTGGGCAACAAGAGCAAAACTTCATCTAATTAATAAATAAATAAATACATTCAACATGAGATTTGTGTGGGGACACAGAGCCAAACCATATCACCAAGGTTTTCTGGAAGCATCTGATGAATAGGCACTGTAGGAACGCAGCTAGACTCTAAGCAGCATCTTAACCCTCTTTGTTAGCCTAAGCCCGTGTTCTCTTAAGAGGGAGAGTTGGAAAAGATTTCAGGGTGCACTCTCAGCCACGGTGCCCCATGTGAGTCCCAGGCCAGGAGCAGGGCACCTTCCCGGGCCTCCCTGGCTGTGATCCTGTCCTCAGGAGGGAGATCCTGGTCACCTGCGACTGCTCAAGGCGGTCCTCAGAAGTGGAGGGGCCCTCCATGCGCCGGTCGACCTGCAGAATTCTCAGAAATCGATCACCCCTGTCCTGCAGTGACAATCTCAGGAAAGCTTGTCTACAGACGGCGCCTGAAGAGAAGATCCTGCCATTGCCGCCAGCCTCCAGGAACTAAACTGGATTCTGAGCACCATGGCAGAATCTTATCCTACGTATGCAGCAGGCAAACTCCAGGGAGAATATAAAAAGGACCACCACCAGGTGACCGCCCGATCCCCGGTGAGACCCCACCAGACCTGGACCCCTCAGCAGAAGCCACCTTGTCGGGGTCTCACTCTAACCCATACCTCAGTCCCAAGATATCAGAGGCTGCCTTGGTGGGCCCAGGGCACTCCACAGAACTCCCTGAATGGCCAGGGCTGATCCTGGCCTCCACAGGCTGACTCAGAAAATTTGGAGAACGCAGGGCACAGTAGCTCACGCAAGTCATCCCAACATTTTGGGAGGCCGAGACGGGGGATCAGTTGAACCAGCAGTTCAAGATCAGCCTGGGCAATATAGCAAGACCCCATCTCAAAAGACAATAAATAAATAAGTTGTTACCATTTATTTATTTATTTATTTATTTATTTTTGAGACAGAGTCTCACTATGTTGCCCAGGCTGGAGTGCAGTGGTGCAATCTTGGCTCACTGCAGCCTCTGCCTCCCAGGTTCAAGTGATTCTCCTGCCTCAACCTCCTGAGTAGCTGGAATTACAGGTGCCCATGCCCTGCTTTTTTTTTTTTTTTTTTTTTTTTTCCTTTTTTTTTCTTTTATAATAAAAAAAAAAAAAAATACAGTCGGGTGCCATGGCTCATGCCTGTAATCCCAGCACTTTGGGAGGCGGAGGTGGGCAGATCACCTGAGGCTGGGAGTTCGAGATCAGCCTGACCAAGATGGAGAACCCGTCTTTAGTAAAAATTCAAAAAATTAGCCAGGTGTGGTGGTGCATGGCTGTAATCCCAGCTACGCTGGAGGCTCAGGCAGGAGAATCGCTTGAACCTGGGAGTTGGAGGTTGTGGTGAGCCGAGATCCTGCCATTGCACTCCAGCCTGGGCAACAAGAGTGAAACTCCATCTCAAAAAATAAAAAAGAAAAATGAAAAAATGAGGCCGGGCACGGTGGCTCAAGCCTGTAATCCCAGCACTTTGGGAGGCCGAGGCGGGTGGATCACGAGGTCAAGAGATCAAGACCATCCTGGTCAACGGTGAAACCCCGTCTCTACTAAAACTACAAAAAATTAGCTGGGCATGGTGGCACGTGCCTGTAGTCCCAGCTACTCAGGAGGCTGAGGCAGGAGAATTGCCTGAACCCAGGAGGCGGAGGTTGCGGTGAGCCGAGATCGCGCCATTGCACTCCAGCATGTGTGTCATTGGGTCAAGGGATGGGGATACACATGGCAGAATTCAGAAATGGTATACATCAACAAAAATACACACGATCATTACAAGAAAAACTGGCTCCTGGCACAATCAATTCTTGGATTCCTCTTCACTCAGCGGCATGTTGGGGATCCCGCGGATGATAGGGAACGTACGTGCAGACTCTGGTCACTGCAGGGTGCCCTCCATTCCTTCCACCTCCAGCAGCAGGTGGCGCATGGTCCTCAGAAACTCTTCATTCTCCTCATACCTCTCAACCAGACCTTTGGGCACCTGAATCAGGCGCAAGTTATAAGTCGCCTCCAGGAACGCCGCCCACTCCACCTTGGGTATCGTTAAGTGCCACGAATTGGGGGTAGAACTCCACGGGGCACATGCGGACCTTGCTGGCCTGGAGGTGCAAAGGGAAGCCACAGGGCCCACCCCCTACACATGGGAGCTCAGCAGATTGTGGGTCAGCAGTTTCGTGTCGCTGAATGAGCTCTCGCCAGGCCAGAACCGGAAGCTTTTTAAAATTATTTTTAACATGATAATCGGACTAGATTTTTTTTTTTTGTATAGAGATGGGTTTCACCATGTTGGCCAGGCTTGTCTCTAACTCCTGACCTCAAGTGATCCACCCACCTCGGCCTCCCAAAGTTCTGGGATTACAGGCGTGAGCCACCATGCCTGGCTACTGTTTCTAATAAAAAAAAAACTTTTGTCCAACTGTATTCTTCAAAAAGGACCCTTGCACAGCCAAACCAGGAAGGCTTCTCAGGTATCCGTAGCCAGCCTGCGGGAGGTCTTGGAAACTTGTTCAACAGACAAATATAACTGGACCCACAAAGGATCACAGGAGTACTTAACTTCCTCCAGCCTCTAGGGCCAGCTAGGGCTGCCCCCAGCTGTGTAGGGGGCCTTAGAAGTGTTTTCAGGGCTCAGCCAACTACTAGGCCCAATCTGGCGGTGGGCAGAACCATGCCAGGACCACGCCCAGCTGATTTTTGTATTTTTAGTACAGATGGGGTTTCATCATGTTGGTCAGGCTGGTCTTGAACTCCTGACCTCATGATCCGCCTGCCTCGGCCTCCCAAGGTGCTGGGATTACAGGTGTGAGCCATTGCGCTCAGCCTCCCAAAATTTTTCAAAGTCTTCTTTCAGGAAGAGGGATTGGACCTGGCCAATCAGGGAGGTCTGGACAGGGTGGCCTAAGTTTGCCCACAGCCCCATGGGGACTCCTTTGTAGGAGGCTCTGTGTGCAAAGGTTTCTATGTCCCAGCCAGTGGCAGGGACTGGTCACAGCCAAAGAAGGAGGCCAGCAGAGGGACCACAGGTGGGCTGCCTTCCTGCAGAGGCCTCTGATTGTGGGAGGTGTCTCCAGGAAATATCCGTAATTCCTTGAGGATGGGGTTGGGATAAGGAAACAGCCTAGACCAGCTAGGAACCCTAGGGCAGAGTACCCCAGGCCTAGTTTCAGTCACATGTGAGGCTTAGTTCCTCGATGTGCCCTTGAAAATTTGGCCGGGCGCTCCATCTTGTTGCTGAAGATTAAAAAAAGAAAAAGAAAAAGAAAAATTTGGCCAGGTGTGATGGCTCATGCCTGTAATCCCAGCACTTTGAGAGGCCAAGGCGGGTGGATCAGGAAGTCAGGAGTTCAAGACCAGCCTGGCCAACATGGTGAAACCCCATCACTATTAAAGATTCAAAAATTAGCCAGATGTGGTGGCAGGTGCCTGTAATCCCAGCTACTCAGAAGGCTGAGGCAGGAGAATCACTTGAACCCAGGAGGTGGAGGTTGCAGTGAGCCAAGATTGTGCCAGGGAACTCCAGCCTGGATGACAGAGAAAGACTCCATCTCAAAACAAACAAACAAACAAACAAACAAAAAAAAAACGAAAAATTTGGGGGGGTCACATGTTAAAACAGGAACCCATGTGGGATCAGGGCTGAGCCTGGAGAGCACTCCACAGTCCTTCTTACCTAGTCCAGGCCAGTCACTACCATCGGTGGGGGACTTATAAATATTTTTGGTGAGGGTGATAACTCCAAAATCAGGTCCAATATGGTAGATGGGTGCAGGGAGCTCTTTTCAGGCCACATAAGCTGGCCCAGCCCTCCATCAAGAAGGAAACTTGGGGAAAAAAAAATACATCTGGTGACTATGCCTCAAGTGGGACCACAGCAGAGTATCCCCTGCCACCCCACCCTGGAATCCCTAGGTGGCCCATGCCAACTGGCCCATTGGAGGGGTTCTCAAAGGAAACATTAGGAGGCCAACATGATATCACCCTCCCTGGGCTTCCCTGTCCACCCTGGCCCAGTCCTTGTCATTGGAGGGGACCTAAGAAACATTTGCAGTTGGTGCTTGCAAATTCGACCCTAGAAATTTGAAAACTTTTTTTTTTTTTTTTTTTTAAGAGACAGGGTCTTGCTTTGTCACCCAGGCTGGAGTGCAGTGGAGCCATCATAGTTTACTGCAGCCTCAAACTCCTGGGCTCAAGCAATCCTCCCACTTCAGCCTCCCAAATAGCTGGGAATTACAAGTGCATATCATCTTACCTGGATGATTTTCTAATTTTTAATTTTTTTTTCAAGAGATAAGATCCAGGCCAGGCACAGTGGCTTACACCTACAATCCCAGCACTTTGGAAGGCCAGGACGGCAGATCACTTGAGGTCAGAAGTTTGGGACCAGCATGGCCAACATCGTGAAAATCCATACAAAAATAAGCCGGGCGTGGTGGCAGGCACCTGTAGTCCCAGCTACTTGGGAGGCTGAGGCAGGAGAATCGCTTGAACCTGGGAAGTAGAGGTTGTAGTGAGCCAAGATCACGACACTGCAATCCAGCGTGGGTAACAGAGTGAGACTCAGTCCCAAACAAATAAACCGGTAAGATCTGGCCCAGGCTGGAATGCAGCAGTGCTATCACTTACTGCAGCCTTGACCTCCTGGGCTCAAGCAATTCTCTCAAGTAGTTGGGAATACAGGTACCTGTCACCACATCCAGCTATTTTTTTTAAAATTTTTTGTAGAGACAGGGCCTGATTTTTGTGGCCCATGATAGTCTAGAACTCCTGGGCTCAAGAAATCCTCCTGCTTCAGCCTCCAGAGTTGCTAGGATTACAGACGCAAGCCACCACACCTGGCTCTCGCTCATAAATTCTGTCCCCCTCCAACAAGCAAACAACAAACAAAAAATCCCCACACCCAGTCACAGAGTGACCTGAGTCTTAGTAGTGGCATTTTAATGGCAGCAGCCCCAAGAGGAAAGTGAGAGTCTGCTCTGCCCTCGGAGCAGGGGGCTTAGGCTTTGAGGGCCCATCGCAGAAGACCTAACCATCCACCTCCTTCCATTGAACTGAGGCCAGGAAAGTGCGGATTTCCATGGGCTGCAGCGTGATGCTGGCCGGGTCCAGCTGGTAGGGAGTTTGGTGGGGTGCGGAACCTGGAGAGGTGCAGGGGGAAGGAGGAGTGAGGGGGTGCAGACTTCCTCTGACTCACCACACTGTGTTTCCTCCCCTGGGCCTGGACACAGCTGCACATCCCCGAATCTGTTCCAGGGCCTCACTCCCAGACTCTTAAACTGCTTCCCCAGCCCTGAGGTCCACCCCCAGGTCCAATGCCTGGCCACTGTCTTCATACCCTCAATCTGACCCCAGGGGTGATGGACACCCTCCCAGAACTAGACACAGATGGAGATTTTCTTCTTGTTCTTGGGACTAAACTCTACCCACAAACCTTAAGACCCATTCCTGGTTTGCGACATCCATTTCAGATCCTTTAAGCCCCTAACCTGGATCTGGACTCCGCCCCATACCCACAGGACTTTTTTGGGTCCTGACCAACAATCTCATGCCTCACACATTGCCCCTACCTGCAGGCCCCAGGCAGGACCCCACCCCTTCCTTACCCCTGACCAGGACCCCACCCGTGTTTGTTGTCCACTTGAGCCTGGAGGCTGCCTCCCGGAGCTGGTTGGCCACCAGCGTGGTCTCCTGCAGGCGGGTGATGGTGAAGGTGGAGAACAGGTCCTGCAGGCGGGGATGCGCACAGATGAGTTGGGGCAAAGCCAGGTTTCCCTTCTCTTCCTCTTTCTTGCCTCTCTCAGATCTCCTCAATTCTGCCCTTCTCACCCTCAAGTTCAAGGTTACGGGGGCACTCAGGTTACGTCCGGAATCCTCTCCCACGGCAAACTGGTGCTCCAAGCGTAGCAGCAGCATCTCAGGGCCCCAACTGGCCAGTGTGAGCAGGTGCACCGAGGGCGGCAGCTCGCTGCGCAGCCCGGAGAACTGTGGGGAGAGAGGGCGGGGCCAAGTTAGAGAGGGGCGGGGCTGTATGGAGAAGGGCGGAGCGGAGCCAGGTTCAGGAGGCAGCACTGGATTGCAGGGGCGGGGTTTTGCCGGGAAGGGGCAGGGTTCAGCCAAGAGGAGCGGCCACGGGGAGGGCTGAGCCAACGAGGGGATGGGTCGGTCCCAAGCTGGGGTCGGGTTCGAGTCCCGACAAGGCAGAGCTGATCTGACCCTAGACTTTGGGCGTTAGGGCGGGGCTGAAGCCGAGGGGCGGGGTGAGGCGGGACAGAGCCTGGGGGCGGTGAGAGGGCGGGGCTAAAGTGAGATGGGCAGGGCCGGAGGTGAAGAGGTGGTTTAGGGGCATGAAGTAGGGCTGTACCTCTACACAGTCCGGGTGGGTTGGGACTGGGTCGGCACTGAGCGGGGACTGCCCAAGGGATGGGGCTGGCCCGAGGGTTTGGGGCCAATTAATGGCCAGTTGGGTCCCCAATGGGTCTAGGAAAACCCGCACCCAAACCCAGCTCCCTGGGTTTGGTGAAGACTTCATTCCGGTTCTCTCTGCCCACCTCGCTGCCCCTCACCTGCGTGCGCGGAGCAGCACGGAGATTGTAGGGGGCGCTGCCACCCGCGGCCAGCACCACCTGCGGGGCCAGGACTTCCTGCTCCGCCAAGAGCCGGTGCCCGGCGGCCGCAGCCTGGGCAGTGTCCAGCAGCACCAGGTGGCGCCCTCGCACCCATGACCCCGACCCATTCTCCATCAGTGGCTCCGATACTCCACGTCCATCGTCCTTCAGCAGCCTTCGGTGCACCTGGGGGCAGAGTGGCCAGGAGGGAGTGAGAGTCGTGGGTCTGTGGGTGTCCTTGGGCCAGAAACTGGGTAGGGGCTGCGAGAACGTCAAGAAAAATTAAAGGGTGGGAGGAACGGATGAAGAAGAAGGTGAGGGTCTGGTAGGGCGATCCCAGCAGAGGCAGAATCCAAGTAGGCACAGGAACCAGGCCGGAGGGATGTGAGTGCCTAACAGGGAGGCCTGGATATGGCACCCCAGAGCCTGGAGGGGTCCTGGGTAGGGAATGGAGAGAAGTGAAGAGGAAAAGTTGCACATAGAAATGGAGTCCTCCACCGGGTGCCGTGGTCATGCATGTAATCCCAGCACTTTAGGAGGTCGAGGTGGGTGGATCACCTGAGGTCAGGAGTTCGAGACCAGCCTGGCCAACATGGCAAAACTCCATCTCTACTAAAGATACAAAAATTAGCCAGGTGTAGTGGCAGGTGCCTGTAATCCCAGCTACTCCAGAGGCTGAGGCACAACAGTCACTTGAACCCGGGAGGCAGAGGTTGCAGTGAGCCAAACTCATGCCACTACATTCCAGCCTGGGCAACAGGGCAACAGACTGAGACTCTGTCTCAAAACAAAAATAAAGAAATAAAGAAATGGAATCCTCAGCTTAGTGGGGACCAAAAGCGGATAACTGGGCCAGAAACAGCCTTCAAGAATGAGCAGGGGACCAGGGTGGGAGGACCCTGGCTTGGATGGGGCTCTGACCCACTCACCATGAGCTCCAGTGAGCCATCTCTCAGGCTGCTGCCCCCCTGGGAGCGATCAGTCAGCACAGTCAGCTGCATGTTCCCATCCTGGGGGTTGAAGGGTGAGAGTGGAGGACAGTCAGCCCCAACCCCAGGGAGCCTTGAGATGCTACAGGTGAGGGGTGATTCCCTTTCCATCGAGGTGGGGCAGTGCAGGGTGGGGGAGGGGTACCGTGATGTAAATCCGGGTGTTGACAGGATAGTAGTTTCCTGCCATGGGCTCTGTCTGGTTCAGTTTCCAGGTGGGTCGATAATCTCGCCTGGGTGGGGGTGAGCTGGTCAGACTTGGGGTCTGGCTCCTCTACTCTTCACTCTCCCTTCATCCTCTGTCTCCCAACACTCATATAATCAGCAAATTCCCCCACCACCCTTGGGCCCCAACACAACACAGACCACCCCCTGTGTTCTCAGTCACCCCCACCTCCTCTCCAGGATCTCCCGGCCATTGCTATCTGTGTAGAAGCGTCCCTTTGTCTCCAGCGGTGTGTCAAAACGGCTGATGACCTCCTTCCCCCAGGTGTCACTGTACCCAATGAGATGGCAAGGTTGTGAGCCCTGCATAAACCCCACTCTACCTTTGCTCCCACGCCCCACTTCCAGCCTGTGCCACTCACCCCACAGGTATCGGCCCCACCGACCACTCCAGTTCCACGTGCTGCTGTCCTGGGTACAGGCGGATTACCTGGGAACACCAGGCTGAGAACTTCTGGTGCACCTCCTGCACCAAGGCTGTCTGCAGGCATGCAGGGGTGAGGTGGGTGTCAGCCTGTGCCTGAGCAGAGGTGAGTCCTACAAATGTCTCTCCACCCTGGCCATAAGCCCCATAAAGGCCTACATCAAGGTCAAGGTCAACTTTCAGTCACTGCCACATAATTCTTTTTTTTGGGGGGAGGGGGATGGAGTTTCACTCTTGCCGCCCAAGACGGAGTGCAATAGCACAATCTTGGCAACATCTGCCTCCTGGGTTTATGCGATTCTCCTGCCTCAGCCTCCTGAGTAGCTGGGATTACAGGCACCCACCGCCACGCCTGGTTAATTTTTGTATTTTTAGTAGAGATGGGGTTTTGCCATGTTGGCCAGGCTGGTCTTGAACTCCTGACCTCAGGTGATCCACCTGCCTCAGCCTCCCAAAGTGCTGGGATTACAGGCATGAGTCACCAGGTGCCTGGCTGGCCTTTTTTTTTTTTCTTTTTTCTTTTTATTTTTTGAGACGGAGTTTCGCTCTTGTTACCCAGGCTGGAGTGCAATGGCACGACCTTGGCTCAACGCAACCTCTGTCTCCTGGGTTCAGGCAATTCTCCTGCCTCAGCCTCCCGAGTAACTGGAACTACAGGCGCGCGCCACCATGCCCAGCTAATTTTTGTATTTTTAGTAGAGACGGGGTTTCACCATGTTGACCAGGATGGTCTCGATCTCTTGACCTCGTGATCCACCCGTCTCGGCCTCCCAAAGTGCTGGGATTACAGGCTTGAGCCACCACGCCCGGCCTTTTTTTTTCTTTTTTTAGAGACAGGGTGTCACTATGTAGGCAGCTGATCAGCAAATGCTCCCAGCTTGTCTTGAACTCCTGAACTCAAGCAATCCTCCTGACTCAGTCTCCCAAGGTGAGGAGACTCTCATACAACCAGTCATGATTACAGGCATGAGCCACTGCACCTGGCTTGCCACATCATTCTTGAGCCTGGCATAAATGCCTGCTGTTCACCATGGCCCCATCTCTTCTCCTTAGCATACTATTCTAGCTTGGCACATGCCTACCTGGGTACCTGGGATAAAGACTATATTGTCCAGTCTTCCCTGAGGCTATCAGTAGCTGAGTGACCACAGTTTGCCCCATGGAAAGTTATCCAAGTGGTGTCAACAATGTTCCCTGCCCCTTGCCCTCTGCTACTGGGTCAAACACAGATGTGGTTCCTGGAGCTTCAGCAGCCATCTTGGACCATGAGGTAGAAACTGAATATTGGGGAAGGTAGAGCAACGAGATAGAAGAGGGAGTACTGGGTGATTATGGAACCACCCACCTTCCCTGGACTAACAGCCAGACTTTTAATTAGAAGGAAAAAATCAAAAAAAAAAATAAAAAAAAAAAAAAAAAAGAAGGAAAAAATCTTTTTTTTTTCCCCTTCTTGTGGAGAATGAGGTCTCAGTATATTGCCCAGGCAGGTCTCAGACTCCTGGGCTCAAGCTATCCTCCCGCCTCTGTCTCCCTAAGAGCTGGGATTACAGGTGCGAGCCACCATGCCTGGCAAGAAAGAATCTTCTTTTTCTTTTTTGAGACGGAGTCTCGCTCTGTCGCCAGGCTGGAGTGCAGTGGTGCACTCTCAGCTCACTGCAATCTCCGCCTTTCAGGTCCCAGTTCAAGCAATTCTCCTGCCTTAGCCGCCGGAGTAGCTGGGATTACAGGCACGCGCCACTATGCACAGCTAATTTTTGTATTTTTAGTAGAGAGGGGGTTTAACCATGTTGGTCAGGCTGGTCTTGAACCCCCGACCTTGTGATCTGCCCACCTTGGCCTCCCACAAGTGCTGGGATTACAGGAGTCAGCCACCACGCCCGGCCGAAGAAAAGAATCTTCTTCTTCTTTTTTTTTTTTTTAATAAAGGTGGGGTTTCATCATGATGGCCAGGCTGGTCTTGAACTCCTGACCTCAGGTGATTCGCCCACCTCGGCCTCCCAAAGTGCTAGGATTACAGGCGTGAGCCACAGCGCCTGGCCAAAAAGAATCTTCTATCTTGTTCTAGCCACAGTTAATTTGGGTAACTCTGTTACAACAGGCAAAACTATATCCTAATACAGTGAGTGACGCAGACATGCAGACATTCATCTCAAAGGGACTCACATGAAATGTGAGGCTCTTGAAGGTGGACAAATGTGAGTTGTGCCATCTATGAAAGTCAAACATCAGGCCAGGCATAGTGGCTCACGCCTGTAATCCCAGCACTTTGGGAGGCCAAGGCGGGTGGATCACGAGGTCAAGAGATTGAGACCATCCTGGCCAACATGATGAAACCCTGTCTCTACTAAACTACAAAAAAAAATTAGCTGGTGTGGTGGTGCTCACTTCCAGCTAATTTTTTTTTTTGTAGTTTAGCTGTAGTCCCAGCTACTTGCGAGGCTGAGGCAGAATTGTGGGATCCCAGGAGGCAGAGGTTGCAGTGAGCCAAGATCGTGCCACTGCACTCCAGCTTGGCACCGGGCAACGGACCAAGACTCTGGCTAAAAAAAAAAAAGAAAGTCAAACAACAATGAAAGTCCCTGGGAAACCACTGTTCCCAGCCAGATGCACCCACAGGCATTCACTCTAAGTGAGACTCGCCCAAACCCAATTGATCCAAGGGTGGACTCTCAAATATCCGCTCCAGATATAAGCTCCTCTTACTACAGACTGGTGAATTCTTCAAGCAGTGATATTTGGCTCTCCTGATTCATGGGCCAAGTAGGAATGCCCCACCCCCAATTTCCAAAACGAAACATGTAAATGTCCACAGCAGATGTGAAAGCCTTTGTATAAGGGAAGACTCTCATATAACCAGCCATGAATATCAACTCTATGGCAGGACCCTCAAATATTCCCCCTACTGATCTGTGGGTCTTACTTAGCCCACTGATCTGAAGGAGATGTAAATCCTCCCCCACCCTCATTTCACACATGCCACCACCCTCTTGGGCTTCATAATCCCCCTATTCCCAACTGCCCACTCCTTATTCCTAGTCCCAGACCTTCACCAGGCGGATCTGAGCCCAGCGGCTCACAGGCAGTGGTTCCTGTTGGTTGGGTCTGAAGATGTAGGCACCTGAGGCCTGGGCACTTTCGTTGTCACCTATACTGGCATTGTACCTGGGGCCGGGGCAGGTGAGAGTCAGGTAAGGGGCCATAGTGCCATGCCAAGCACCACCACCCACCACCCCACCCTCAGGCCTGGTGATCTTCTCTTACCAGAAGAAGGTCTGGCGAACAGGTAGCCGGAGTTGCTGATTCTTGTTCATAATCTCCATCAACAGCCCTGTGTCAGGATCAAATGTTACCTGGATGTGCTGGGAAGAAAAGGGTCCACAGATGGGTTTTTATGTCTGTGTGCCTGTGTACATGTGTGTGTGTGTGCGCGCGTGTGTGTGCATGTGTATTTGTGGTCTTTTTTTTTTTTTTCTTTTTTTTGAGACTGAGTCTCACTCTGTCATCCAGGCTGGAGTGCAGCGGTACGATCTAGGCTCACTGCAACCTCCACCTCCCAGGTTCCAGCAATTCTCATGCCTCAGCCTAGGATTACAGAGGTAAGCCACCATGACCGGCCGGATTTGTTGTTGTTGTTGTTGTTGTTGTTGTTTTGAGACTGAGTCTCATCCTATTGCCCAGACTGGAGTGCAGTAGCATGATCTCAGCTCACTGCAACCTCCACTTCCCAGGTTCAAGCAATTCTCGTGCCTCAGTCTCCCTAGTAGCTGGGATTACAGGCAGCTGCCCCCACGCTGGGGTAATTTTTGTATTTTTAGTAGAGATAGGGTTTCATCATCTTGGCCAAGCTGGTCTTGAACTCCTGACCTCAGGTGACCTGCCTGCCTCAGCCTCCCAAAGTACTGGGTTTACAGGCGTCAGCCACAGTGCCCAGCCTAACCTTATTTTCAATCTCACCACTTCTCACCACCTCCATGGCCTTCCAGGGCTAATGCAGTCAACCCCTTCCAGGTCCCTGTACTTCCACAATGACTGCCTACAATCTGTTCCCCACAACAGCCAGAGCACACCTGTGACACCTAAGTCCCATGAAAGCCCTCCTCCGCTGCAGATCAGGGCCAACTTGGGCATTTGAGGTGCAAACCACAATGCCAGAATTCACAAGACTTTTAGTGGCCTGTGGGAATGTTTTAACTTCTTTTTTTTCATTTTAATAAAAATATTAAAAAGATGTTTTCTTCTTCTTTTTTTTTTTTTTTTTTTGAGATGGAGTCTTGCTCTGTTGCCCAGGCTGGAGTACAGTGACGCTATCTTGGTTCACTGCAACCCCCGCCTCCCGGGTTCAAGTGATTCTCCTGCTACAGCCTCCCAAGTAGCTAGGATTACAGGTGCCTGCCATCGCACCCAGCTAATTTTTTTTTTTTTTTTTTTTTGAGACAGAGTTTCGTTCTTGTTACCCAGGTGCAATGGCGCGATCTTGGCTCACCGCAACTTCCGCCTCCTGGGTTCAGGCAATTCCCCTGCCTCAGCCTCCTGAGTAGCTGGGATTACAGGCACGCGCCACCATGCCCAGCTAATTTTTTGTATTTTTAGTAGAGACAGGGTTTCACCATGTTTACCAGGATGGTCTCGATCTCTTGACCTCGTGATCCACCCTTACTGCACCCTCCACCTCCCGGGTTCAGGCAATTCTCCTGTCTCAGCCTCCCGAGTAGTTGGGATTACAGGTGCCCGCCATCATGCCTGGCTAATTTTTTGTACTTTTAGTAGAGATGGGGTTTCACTATGTTCACCAGGCTGGTCTTGAACTCCTGACCTTGTGATCTGCCTACCTTGGCCTCCCAAAGTGCTGGAACTCCTGACCTCGTGAGCCACTGCATGGGCCAGAACTTATGTTATGTTATTTTTTGAGACAGGGTCTCACTTTGTCACCCTGACTGGTGCAGTGGGACAAGCTTGGCTCACTGCAACCTCTGCCTCCTGGGCTCAAGCGATCCTCCTGCCTCAACCCCCAAGTAGCTGGGATTACAGACATGTACCAACATGTCCAGCTAATTTTTTTGTATTTTTTGTAAAGATGGGGTTCCAACATGTTGCCCAGGATGGTCTCAATCTCCTGAGCTCAGTAGATCCACCCACCTTGGCCTCCCGTGGTGCTAGAAATACAGGTATGAGCCACCACACCTGGCCTATTTTATTATTTTCAGACAGAATTTTGCTCTGTTGCCAGGCTGGAGTACAGTGGCACAATCATAGTTCACTGCAACTTCAAACTCCCCAGCTCAAACAAACCTCCTATCTGGGCCTCCCAAATAGCTGGGACTATGGGTAAACGCCAAGACGTCTGGCTAACGTTTTTATTTTTAATAGAGATGAGGTCTGGCTATGTTGCCTAAGCTGATCTCAAACTCCTGGGCTCAAGTAATCCTTCCCCCTAGGCCTCCCAAAGATCTAGATTAGAGACATGAGCAACAACACCTGGCAAAAGCCGAAGTCTTCCTGTGGGTCCTCATGTCTCTCAAGGTCTGACCTGTCACCTGTTCACCCTGCTTCAGCCAACTGCATTCCTTGTGGCTCCTGGAATTCTGCACACTCTCCTGCCTGAGGGCTTTTGTGCCTGTTATTCTCTGCCCACCTGGATCTCTCTTCCCTCAAATAAACACATGGCTCCCTCCCTCAGGTCAATTCTTAAATGTCGCCTTCATCAGGAACACCTTCCCTGAAACGTCCCTGCCAAAACTGCAAACCACCATCTGCCACCAGTTCTGACATACCTGTCAAGTGTCACCCAGGATCACATTGGGTCCTCATAATTGTCCCAGGAAAGGACACTGAGGCTCAGACAAAGGTCACTTGCACAAGGACACACAATGAGGGGAGTGGTGACAGGAGATCATGAACCTAGGGACCTGCTGACCCAGAGTCCATACAGCTCACCAAGACACTTCAAATTTGTCACAGGAGGAGGAAAATAAATCGAAATGGGGTCTCACCTCATTTTCGATGGTTAAAGGATGGGACCAGGATCTCCTGAGGATGGGCTGGGGTGCGCGGGCCTGGGGCTTCCAGCTAGGCACCTGGGCTACTGAATAGGTGCTGAAGCCCAGGGCAGGCAGTGAGGCTGAGAACAGCAGCTCCGGAGGGTGCGCCTGTCTGTCTGAGCTGGGAAATATCACCATCTTGGATAGAGAAGGAGGGAAACTGAGTCAAGAGTACCTACCCATGGAAAGCCATACATGCATGGAGACAACAAACTCAAGGAAGGCAAAGAGTTCTGAGGTGGGGAAAAGAAATCGGGGTCTGTGTGGTGGGAGGGACAGTCAGATTCCAAAGAAATAATTGCAGAGAATATTCACGAAGTGGAATATCTCCACTGGGAGGGTGGAGAGACTATGGAGTCAGGGAAGTGAAGGAGGAATTAGGGGAAGAAACCTTTGAGGCAGGTTCTTGGAGAAGAGGTTCGGGGAAGGGCGTGTTCTGGAATGAAGGAGATGTCCATAAACGGCAATAAATTTTCCTGGGGTATCTGGGTATTAAAATGACGGGCTACTCACAGGAGGCAGATGTTCCCAAGCGAGGACTGATATTAAGGGGCAGAGGGAGAAGATACAAGAGACGGAAAGAGAGGGGAAGAGATATTGATGGGTGGGAGGTATTCATGGAGGCAGGCAGTCTCCACGGGGGAGATGGGGAAATGCTCATTGGGGGAAGGGTTCAAGTGGGGGACTATTCATTGACTGAGCTCACATCGCTGGGCACAGTCCTGCCATTGGGGTCCTTCACAACGAAAACGCCTTCGCTGACCGGCAGCCGTACCATCCAATTCACCTTCCGCCCGAGGGGGTTATAAATGGTGACCAGGAACTGGGGAGGGAGGGTCAGAGAGGGCAGGGTCACCGCAGGCCTTCTCCAAACCCATCCACTTCGCATAGAAACACCCCTGGGTGGTCCTGGTGCGGTCACGGCCCTTTAGGCCAAGTCCCGTCGAGATGCGTTGGTCTCTGTCCTGACCCAGCTTCACCGCAGCCCCCGTAATCTCACTCCAGTCCTCCAAACAAATTTTTCTTTTTTTTTTTTCCAAACAAATTTTTCAACCACCCCTTCTACAGCCCATCTGCCCGATGCCCACCCCTCCCGTCCCGGCTCACTCGAGCCGCCGTCTGGCTGAGCCGGCAGATGCTGATGTTCAGCTGTCGGCAGAACGTGAAGCGTTCCTTGAAGCCTCTGAGCCGCGCCAGCGCGTTGCTCAGGAGAACCTGCGGAAGAGCGCAAAGGGCCTGGTGGGTTCCGGACTCCTGGCCTGACTCCTCCCCTCCTCTCCCAGGCTCCGCCCCGTTCCGGTCTCTGTTCCGACTCCCTCAAGACCCACCCCACAAGCCCGTCTAGCCCAACCCTGCTGCCCTTGACCACGCCCCTTATCTGTCCCCGCCTCTTCTTGCCCACGCCCCGCCTCCTTTTCCCCTCCAAGGCCCGGTCCCGTTCCTCTGTCCCCACCTCCGCAAACTCCGCCCCCACGAGCCCTTGTAGCCGCGCCCCACGGCTCTCAGCCACGCCTCATACCTATCTCTGTCCCTTCTTTCCCAGGCCCTGGCCCCGCCCCTTCCTGTCTCCGCCCCCTTATCGCCCAAGTTTCGCCCCGCCCACCTCGCAGGGCCCCCAGCCTGCAGCCAGCTGGCGCGCGTAGTCGTCGGCCACGTGCTGGCGGGAGGTGCCGGTGACGGCGTCATGATGCTGGAGCACAGCCATCGCCTCATCTGCTGATAGACAATGAGTTCGGCGGGGTACTGCGGGACTCGGCTCAGACCCCAAGGGAAAGCAAAATGTCTGATGCTGGCGGGCAGGGTTCTTAGAGGCTTTAAGAGGGAACTCGAGGGGGGCGACCTAGGGGTGGTTTCCAGCTTCAGCCCCAACTCCTTCCCCTCTTGGGCCCGACACATACTAAGGGGTGCACTCTCTCCTGAGCCATAGGGTCCCACGTTGGCCGCCGGGCCCACCAGCGCCTCCAGCTGGTTGCACACCTGAAGGCAGAGGGGTATGTTGGAGCACCTAGCCTGTCGGGCCTCGGGGCTGCATGCCCCCTCTGGCCTGGCTCTCACCCACCTGCAAGAAGTTGTAGCTGAGACGCTCGTAGCGTTTGAGGGCTGGCCGACTGGAAAAGTAGCCAGTCCAGAACTGGTGGGGGCCATCCGCGTAAGGGAAGAAGTCGTCATGTTTCACTGACCTACAGCAGCAGGGGCATTGAGGGCAGGGTCATGACCCACGTGGCATGCCAACCCCCCCAAGCTCCCCAGTTTCCCCAAATACCAGGTGAGGTTGGCCTTGTTCAGCTCCCAGAGGTAACAAGCCGGGGTGGAGTAGAGAACATGGACACTGCTTCCTTTTGCTTGCTGCTGGGGGAGGCAACGAAGTGAGCCCTCGGGAGTCCACACCTTCCCGGGGGCCCACATTTCCACCGTGTGCACATTCATACATCCCATAGGTTCAGATTCGCTAAATACACATTTGGCATGCAAGCCAGAGGTCAGGTGTGAAAAGGAATTTTGTCCGAACTCAAACATGACCACTAGCCTTTTAAAAAGGATTTCAGAGATGCAAGAACAAACCTGAAGTTTTACTAAACTTTTACAATAATTGCAACTTTATTATTAAAAACTTTTGTGGAGAAACTAAGTGTGACATTATAGGGCAGGAATAATTGTTTGCAGCACTGTCAGACTGTTACTAGAAAACAATTTTTATAATGAATGGAGGTTCATTTTCAACTGAGCGAGGTAGAGGAACAAGATGACCTATGTAAGGAAAACGATGTTTGTTTGCATGTGCTATGCCCCCAGTGTATACAGTAGATGCTTAATAAACTTATTTATTTATTTATTTATTTGAGACTGAGTCTCACTCTGTCACGCAGGCTGGAATGCACTGGCTCAGTCTCAGCTCACTGCAATCTCCACCTCTCAGGTTCCAGCGATTCTCCTGCCTCAGTCTCCCGAGTAGCTAGGATTACAGACGAGTGCTGCCACACCCAGCTAATTTTTTGTATTTTTAGTAGAGACAAAGTTTTGCCAGGTTGGTCTTAAACTTTTGTCCTAGCTGGGCGTGGTGACTCATGCCTGTAATCCCAGCACTTTGGGAGGCTGAGGCGGGCAGATCACAAGGTCAGGAGTTCGAGATCAGCCCGGCCAATATAGAGAAACCCCTTCTCTACTTAAAAAAAAAAAAAAAAAAATCATCGAGGTGTGGTGGCAGGTGCCTGTAATCCCAGCTACTTGGAAGGCTGAGGCAGGAGAATTGCTTGAACCCAAGAGGCAGAGGTTGCAGTGAGCCAAGAATGCGCCATTGCACTCCAGCCCGGGCAACGGTGTGAGACTCTGTCTCAAAAATAAATAAATAAATGTGGAAGGGCAGGCAGAAGAGGTGAGAATGAGAGAAACAGATGGGATTACAGAAACAGGGTCAGAGAGATGCTATGTGGCTGGCTTTGAAGATGGAGCCAAGAGACTTTGAATGTGGGCAGCCTCTAGATGTTGGAAAAAGCCAGGAAATTAGACAATGTATTTCTGTTATTTCGAGCTGCTAAGTGTGGTCATTTGTTATAGAATGACAGCAATATAACCACAGAAATCAAAGATAGCACTCAGAGCTATGCACATGACCAAGGACCCCGGATGCAATCGCACACGTGCACAAGGTTAGCACAGGGTAGGCACACTGACCTGGGCATTGACCAGCCGGATGAGCTTGTCCAGGTTCTTGAACCACATGTTGGCGTTCTCATATTGGAAGTCGGAGCCCATGGTCATCACAATGTGGTTGGTGAGGTAATACCGGCTCTGCGGGCCAGAGAGGAGTCCTAAGGCCAGAGGATCCTGGGCCATTCCTGTGTGTAGCTGTGTCTTGGTGTATATGGGGTGTGGCACATGGGAGGATGGAGACACAGATCAAAGTAGCCACCAGTTGTTGGGCAGTTCTTTTGGACCCATACATAGAAGAGGGCATCCAGGCACCATGCCATGCTAGCTCTTGCCTGGTCTATGCTATCTCTTCTAATGTGGAATGCATACAAATCCAGGATGGGGACATAGTGATGGTGAAGACAAGGGCATCTTCCTCCAAAGGACATGAGAACATGATTACAGGGGTTCACACCTATAATCCCAGCTACTCAGGAGGCTGAGGCAGGAGGATCACTTGAGTCCAGGAGTTCAAGACAAACCTGGGCCACACAGTAAGACCCATCTCAAGAAAAAAAAATCTGTAGGCCGGGTGCAGTGGCTCACGCACTTTGGGAAGCCGAGGCAGGCGGATCACCTGAGGTTAGGAGTTGGAGACCAGCCTAACCAACATAATGAGACCCCATCTCTACTAAAAATACAAAATTAGTCGGGTGTGGTGGCACGCTCCTGTAATCCCAGCTACTTGGGAGACTCACGCAGGAGAGCTGCTTGAACCCAGAAGGCGGAGGCTGCAGTGAGCCAAGATTGTGCCTTTCCACCTCGGCCTGGACAACACAAGTGAAACTCCATCTCAAGAAAAAAAATTTTTTTTTAATCTAAAACAGTATTTTTTTTGAGACCAAGTTTCACTCTGTTGCCCAGGCTGGAGTGCAGTGGCTTGATCTCAGCTCACTGCAACCTCTGCCTCCTGAGTTTAAGCAATTCTCCTGCCTAAGCCTCCTGAGTTACTGGAATTACAGGCATGTGCCACCACACCTGGCTAACTTTTATATTTTTAGTAGAGACGGGGTCTCATCAGGTTGGCCAGGATGGTCTCGAACTCCTGACTTCAGGTGATCCACTCACCTTGGCCTCCCAAAGTGCTGGGATTATAGGTGTCAGCCACCATGCCTGGCCATCAATTTTTAGAGAAAGGAAAAAAATATATTTTTTAAGGAGAATGTGTTACGTCAGGCATGGTAGCTCACACCTATAATCCTAGCACTTTAGGAGGCCCAGGCAGGAGGATCACTTGAGCTCAGGAGTTTGAGACCAGCCTGGGCCACATGGCGAGACCTTGTCTCCATGAAAAAATTATGTTTTAGGCCGGGCGCGGTGGCTCACGCCTGTAATCCCAGCACTTTGGGAGGCCGAGGCGGGTGGATCACGAGGTCAAGAGATCGAGACCATCCTGGTCAAAATGGTGAAACCCCGTCTCTACTAAAAATGCAAAAAATTAGCTGGGCATGGTGGCACGTGCCTGTAATCCCAGCTACTCAGGAGGCTGAGGCAGGAGAATTACCTGAACCCAGGAGGCGGAGGTTGTGGTGAGCCGAGATCGCGGCCATTGCACTCCAGCCTGGGTAACGAGAGCAAAACTCCGACTCAAAAAAAAAAAAAAAAAAAACAAAAAAAATTATGTTTTAAATTATAAAAATGTTAAAAATAGCCAGGCGCCATGGCCCACGCTTGTAATCCCAACACTTTGGGAGGCCAAGGCGGGTGGATCACCTGAGGTCAGGAGCATGGCCAACAGGGTGAAAACCTGTCTCTACTAAAAATACAAAAATTAGCAGGGCATGGTGGTGGGCACCTGTAATCCCAGCTACTCAGGAGGCTGAGGCAGGAGAACTGCTTGAACCCAGGAGGTGGAGGTTGCAGTGAGCCAAAATCACACCTCTGCATTCCAGCCTGGGAGACAGAGTGAGACTCTGTCTCAATCAATCAATCAATCAATCAATCAAATGTTAAAAATAGAGGCCAGGTGCTGTGGCTAACACTTGTAATCCCAGCACCTTGGGAGGCTGAGGCGGGTGGATCACTTGAGGACAGGACTTTGAGACCAGCCTGGGCAACATGGTGACAGGCAACCAGCCTGTCTCTACTAAAAATAAAAAAAATTAACTGGGCATAGTGGTGCATGCCTGAAGTTCTAGCTACTCAGGAGGCTGAGGTGGGAGAATCGCTTTAACTCGGGGGATGGAGGTTGCAGTAAGCTGAGATAATGCCACTGCTCTCCAGCCTGGGTGACAGAGTAAGACTCTGTCTCAAAAAATAATAATTAATTAAAAATAAAGAGGCACAATGGCTCACGCCTGTAATCCCAGCACTTTGGGAGGCCAAGGCGGGCAGATCACTTGAGGTCAGGAGTTCAAGATCAGACTGGCCAATATGGTGAGACCCTGTCTCTACTAAAAATACAAAAATCAGCGTGGACACCCATCAGTAATGGTGCCCTCCCAGGAGCGGGGAACCACCAGGTTGCCTAAGAAGGGTTGAACTGGCCCAGGTCAGAAATACAACAGGTCAAACTCCTGTGCTGGTCAGTAGTGAGATTGTGCCTGTGAATAGCCACTGCACTCCAGCCTGGGCAACATAGCGAGACCCTGTCTCTTAAAAAAAATACATTAAGCTGGATGTGGTTGCTTGAACCCAGGAGGCAGAGGTTGCAGTGAGCTGAGATCCCACCCCTGTACTCCAGCCTGGGTGACAGAGTGAGACTCTGTCTCAAAAAAAATTAAAAATAAAGAGAAGGGGCCGGGCGCGGTGGCTCAAGCCTGTAATCCCAGCACTTTGGGAGGCCGAGGCGGGTGGATCACGAGGTCAAGAGATCGAGACCATCCTGGTCAACATGGTGAAACCCCGTCTCTACTAAAAATACAAAAAACATTAGCTGGGCATGGTGACGCATGCCTGTAATCCCAGCTATTGAGGAGGTTGAGACAGGAGAATTGCCTGAACCCAGGAGGCAGAGGTTGCGGTGAGCCGAGATCGCGCCATTGCACTCCAGCCTGGGTAACAAGAGCGAAACTCCGTCTCAAAAAAAAAAAAAAAAAAGAGAGAGAAGGTGTTAGGGAATGCCTGTCCCACGGAAAAGGCTTGGTGCATTGTGTACACTGGACACGACGGTTCTGCACACCAGGGTTACCTGGGCAGTGGCCACATTTAGGAAGTAATCGACCAGCTCCTTGACGTTATACTCCGGGCTTTGGGGGTCCTCCACCACCGGCGGGTCGACACACAGCACATCCCAGCACAGATTCCTTGGTGGGTTGTAACCATTGGGAAGCACGCCTGCGGGCCACACCAGGTTCAAGGGGTGGCTCAGCACCCACACTTGCCCTGGTTTCAAAGCCTGCCATGTCCCACCCAGGATGGGCTTCAGAATTTGCATCCCAGTGCAAAAGGAAATGCAGGGCCTTTGTTCCCAGACTATAGAAGTTCCAGGACAGTGGCAGCAGAGCATGACATCAAGCCCCTTCTGAGTGTGTGGCCCCATGGCTGGCCCTGCCCTCACCAAGCCCCCTCACCAGTGAAGAGGTCTGCGGTCGGGGGCTTCAGGCTGGCACTGCCCCTCCACACCTGCTCCATCTCCAGCTTCTGCATCCGCACCCATTTATCTTGATAATCAAGGCGCCCGAAGAAGAAGCCATCAAAGCCCATCTGGGGATGGGGCAGGAAAAGACAGTGTGAATTAGTGCCCAGCGCCCCCCTCCCCCCACCATGCAAAACTCCCCTCTGCTTGGGAGGGGCGAGTCAGAGCACAGGTTAAAAAGCAGCACTAGGGGCCAGGCACAGTGTCTCATGCCTATAATCCCAGTACTTTGGGAGGCCGAAGCGAGGACAGCACGAGGTCAGGAGTTCCAGTCCTTCCTGGCCTGGTGCATGGTGAAACCCTGTCTCTACTAAAAATACAAAAAGTTAGCTGGGTGTGGTATTGGGCTGAGGCAGGAGAATTGCTTGAACCCAGGAAGTGGAGGTTGCAGTGAGCAGAGATCATGCCACAGCACTCCAGCCTGGGCAACAGAGTGAGACTCCATCTCAAAAGAAAACATTAAAAAGCAGTGCTTGGCTGGTGTGGTGGCTCTTGTTTGCGATTCCAGCCTTCTGGGAGGCCAAGGCAGGAGGATCACTTAAGCCCAGGAGTTTTTGAGACCAGGCTGCACAACATAGCAAGACTGTCTCTACAAAAAATTTAAAAATTAGCCAGGAGTGGTGGTGCGCTCTTGTAGTCTTATCTACTAGGGAGGCTGAAATGGGAGGATGGCGTAAACCTGGGAGATTGAGGCTGTAGTGAGCTAGGATTGTGCCACTGTACTCCGGCCTGGATGACAGAGCAAGACCCTGTCTCAAAAAAGAGAAAAAGAAAAAACCAAAAAACAAACAACAACAAAAAACCACATAGGGCTGAAACAGAGAGGCCTCCAGCTTATTTCCAAGCTTGGGGAAGTTTCAGAACTCACCACCCTGGGCTAGCAGGGAGAGGGTGGGTCCAACATCAGAACCCAGGTTCACCTCCCCAGCGCTGTCAAGCTCAGAGCAGGCCTGACTCCAAGAGTAAGGTTCCCCCTTCCACAGCCTGAGGATGGATGGGGTCTGAGCACAGGTAAAGAAGCTGTTTTTAAAGCAGGCTAGACATCCATCTACCACCCAGTTTAGGGAGGAGCCAAGATCCTAGCTAATGGGTGGGGCCAGAACACGAAGAGGGGCGGATTAGGGGAGGGGGCAGAGCCAGCCGGAGCTGGGTCAGCCTGGGGCTGGACATAGCCGGCTAAGGCCAGAGCTGGAAAATCACTGGACTTAAGGCTCACCCAAGAAGCAGGGCTTCAGCAGGCCTGGTCCTGATCCCTGTGAGATTGCACGGAGGGGGGCTTGAGAGGGCGAGGGAGGAGCCAGAGTGAGTGAAGGGGTGGGCCCAAGAGAGTTCGTGAGTCGCACGCACCTGCGCAAACAGCGAAGCCTGCTCCCGAGAGTGGCCGAAGGGGTCAACGTGCCAGGCCACACGGGGTCGCCCGTCATTGCCAAATGTGTCCTCCAGAAAGCGCAGCCCAAGTGTCATCTGGTCCACGATGGCGCCGTAGTGGGTGGCTGCCTCATCGTTCATCACCCAGCCACCGTTGGCAAACTCCAGGCGCCCTGTGCCAGGACAGGCAAGGTCAGGGTCAGTAGTCAGAGCCAGGAGTGGGACCAGGGTGGGTGACACTGGGAATGCGAAAGCCTGCCTGTGTACTCAGGCCTGGCGGGAGGAAAAGGGGTCGCTCCCAGGCCATAGTTCCCAGATATGGGAAAGAGGCCCCCTGCATGGCAAGATTCCCAGAGGATGCACTACAGCTGGGGCCTTGTGGGATGCATAGGAGTCTCCAAATGGAGAATCCAGGCAGGCTGAGCGACATGCATGATGCAGAAGCAGAAGCAGAAGCTGGGCTGGGCTTCCTCTTTTCACTTCCTTGGGGCAGACTCACCCTGGCGCACCAGGTCTCGCACGACTTCCTGTGTGGCATTTGTCTGCTGGTGCCACCAACGGGAAAAGAAGGCAATCTCCACGTAAATGAAGCGACGGGTGGGATCCTCCAGTAAGGCAGAGATGACTGAGTCTAGGATGTACTGCACCCCGGCGTGCTGGATGTCATTCTTGACTGTGGATAACAGGGATAAGGCTCTTAGGGCACAGCAGAGCCAAGGGCATTATTCCTAGACACAGGAGCCCAAGCCCTGGATATCAGGGTGACACTGCCCCCACCCTAATGTCCAGGGCCCAGAAGGGATTCGAGGGGTCATGGGGATCCCCGGGACCAGTCCCCATCCTTTACTCACTTCCATAAAAGTACTGGTCCACGGTTTTGAGCCAGCCGACGTCATCATGTGTGTGAGGCACCAGATGCACATTGAGCATGTTCGGCTGCACCGTGGGGCATGTCTGCACAGAGACCCCAAACACACACACCCTGTCATAAGATCAGGGGCTGCAAAGTAAGTCTTGATCTAGAGGTGAGTGACTCAGAGAGGATTGATCTCGCCTATGTGCAGAGGAGGCCAGGCGCTCCCAGGGTGGACACATACATAGTTGAGCTCACAGATCCAACTCCCACTCGGCACAACTTCACAGGGCAGCTCTCATTCACACTCTGGGAAAATAATTATAGAAGTAGCTGGGCGGGGAGTGGTGGCTCACGCCTGTAATCCCAGCACTTTGGGAGACCAAGACAGGCGGATCACCTGAGATCAGGAGTTCAAGACCAGCCTGGCCAACATGGTGAAACCCCGTCTCCAAAAAAAAAAAAGGAAAGTAGCTGATGTTTGTCTGTTCAGCGTTTGCAAACAGCAGATGGCCACCCTGGGAGGCGGGGTGATGTTATCCCCAGTTTTCAGATGAAAGCACTGAGGCTCAGGGGATAGTGACTTGCCCAATGTCACACAGTCATAAAGTGAAAGAGCTAGGCTGGAATTTCAGGCAGGCTCCAGAGTCCCAGCTCTCAGATAGCACCTCCCCACACACATACACTGCTCACCTCCTGCTACCTCCTGCCCCTCCAATCCCACAGTTAAGTGCAGGCAAAGTCCAGGCAAGCATCCCGGAGACACGGAGGCAGGTACAATCAGACACAGTCCCATACTCAGATGCGCACAGCCAGACCTCACAATGACACAAAGCACGCACTCAGACCACACTGTCATATCATCAACCATTCACTAGACACCCACAGGACAGACCCACCCACACCTCTAGGCTGTATTCGGGGCTTCACTCTGACTCCCGTACGTTTCCGCCTGGAGGCCCTACTCACCTCGTATCCCCCGGCCCTGGCACCGGGCGCCGCCAGCCACAACAAAAGGAAAAAGCAGAGAGGCAGGAGTTGTGGCCGAAGGGCGCGAGAGAAGGTCCAGGGGCCCGCTGCGTACGGGCAGCCGCGAGGGCAGACCTCCGAAGCCATGGCTCAGCAGCTTCTTCCTGGGGATTCCCCGGCCCAGGAACCGCCGGGCAAACGCCCCGCCCCCAGACCTGGCCCGGCCAATCGGCGGGGACGGAGGTGGGGCCAGGGCGCGGCCGGGCGGGGCCAGGGACAGAGGCCTTAACCCTGGGCGATCCCAGGGTAGGAAATGCCACTCTCAGGGCACTGGTTTGGCTAAAGGTGACTCTGGCGTCTCACGGGCTATGAAGAGTCTTGGAGTGTCTTTTAATGCCACTCCAAGCGGAAGTGCATTTCCTAAGGGGGCAAGGTGTTCCCAGCGGGTGGAGTGTGTCCATCGACCTTCGCCCGTAGAGTCCTGGAAGGACCTAGCTTGCCTAAGAGGAGGATTTGACGAGAGTCCTATCCTGTGGGGATAGGACATTGGGTAAATACCCTTGGAGTGCTGGGGATGGGAGGCATTCAGCCTGGTTGAGAAGGATCCCCGGGTGTTCCCGAGAGGAAAGAGGGTCTGACAAGTGGTGAAGGACCCCAGGTCTTTCATGCCTTTCCCAATTCCTACCAGCTCATTCTCTGATAAGGAAACAAAGCCCAGGTCAGGCGCCCTGGCTCAAGCCTGCAATCTCAGCACTTTGGGAGGCACAGGCTGGTGCATCTCTTGGGCCTGGGAGTATGAGACCAGCCAGGGCAACATAGGGAAAACCTGTCTCTACAAGAAATACAAAAATTAGCCAAGAGGGGTGTAGTACGCTTGTGGTCCCGTTAACCTGCTGATGTAGTGAAGCCTCAGGTTCTTAGTGCCACAAAGAATTAGACATGACATGACAGGCATAAATAGCAAAGCAGCAAAGTTTATTAAGCACAGTAATACACTCTTGGAGAGGGGAGAGCGGACTGACTTCTGCGAAATGAGATAAGCACCAGTTTGGTGTATTTTGGTGTTTTTGTTGTTTTTGAGACGGTGTCTCACTGTCGCCTAGGCTGGAGTGGTTCTATCTCACTGCAACCTCTGCCTCCCAGGGTCAAA
>NW_022437092.1:446985-458490 GCF_009761245.1 Sapajus apella
AATCAGCTGGGCATGGTGGCATGTGCCTGTAATCCCAGCTGATTTTTTGTATTTTTAGTAGAGACGGGGTTTCACCATGTTGACCAGGATGGTCTCGATCTCTTGACCTCGTGATCCACCCGCCTCGGCCTCCCAAAGTGCTGGGATTACAGGCTTGAGCCACCGCGCCCGGCCTTTTTTGTTTGTTTTTCTGTTTTTTTGATACCGAATCTCACTCTGTCACCCACGCTGGAGTGGGATGGTGTGATCTCAGCTTACTGCAACCTCTGCCTCCTGGGTTCAAGTGATTCTCCTGCCTCAGCCTCCCAAGTACCTGGAATTGCAGGCATGCGCCATCATGTCTGACTCATTTTTGTATTTTTAGTAGAGATGGGATTTCACCATGTTGGCCAGGCTGGTCTCCAACTCCTGACCTCAAGTGATCCACCCACCTAGGCCTCCCAAAATGGTGGGATTACAGACGTGAGCCACTCTGCCCGGCCCCAGGGTTCTTTTAGATGTTTTTTTCTTTCCCGGGCTGCCTAATCTCTAGCAAGTATGTGCCTTTTGATGGGTGGGTTAATTTCTTGGTTGCTTCCATCCCACAATTTTAAGTATATGCATTAAATGTAGCCCATATGCATGAGCTTTAATGACCTAATTGCCATATGCAGTCATTTTTAGGATATATTTTCTCTCTAGTGTGCATGCCCATCTTTTAGGAGCTGCCCCTTGCTGGTTCGGTCTGAATTTAGCCAGCCATGGGGTCTCCTTACTTCTTTGTCACTTTTATTTCAGGTCAACTTCTGCTTATCTTGCTTCTTGCTTACCTGCCTCTTTATCCTGCTTCTGCTCCTACTCATTTCTCCTTTTATCCAACCTCCAATTTCCTCTTCTATTCTCCTGCTTCAGTTCCAGCTACTTAGGAGGTTGACCACCAGAAAGCCAAGGCTGCAGTAACATCATGTCCACTCCAGTCTGGGTGACAGAGTGAGACTGTGTCTGAAAACAAAACAAAACCAAAACACCAGTGCTTTGGGAGGCGGGTGGATCACCTGAGGTCAGGAGTTCAAGACCAGCCTGACCAACACCATGAAACCCTGCCTCTAGTAAAAATACAAAAATTAGCTGGGCATAGTGGCACAGGCCTATAATCCCAGCTACTTGGGAGGCTGAGGCACAAGAATCGTTGAACAAGGGAGGCAGAGTTTGCAGTCAGCCGAGATACAGATCACGCCATTGCACTCCAGCCTGGGCAACAAGATTGAAACTGTCTCAAAAAACAAAAATTAGCTGGGCATGATAGCACGTGCCTATGATCCCAGTTACATGGGAGGCTGAGGTGGGAGGACTGAGCCCAGGAGTTTGAGGCTGCAGTGAGCAGAGATCGGGCCACTGCACTCAGCCTGCATGACAGATCAAGGCCCTATGGTTTTGTTTTTTTTTTCCGAGATGGAGTCTGGCTCTGTCACCAGGCTGGAGTTCAGTGGCAAAGTGCCTTCCAAAGTGCTGGGATTACAGATGTGAGCTACCACGCCTGGCTTTTTTTTTTTTTAAAGGAAAAAAAAAAAAAAAAAGGAAACCAAAGCCCAGATTATCTAGGTCAGCAGGGCCATCTGGTGAGTTGCCAGAGGGCAGAAGTCCCTGTCTTGTCCCTAGCACCTGACTTAAGACAAATGTTTATGAAGTACGCAAATGAACAGCCAGAAGCCTCCAGACTGGGGCCCTACACCAGGCCTGTGGAGCTAGAGCTCTTCCCCTCAATTAGGAGGAACACCCTAATGAACAGAAGAGGCTGACGGCCAGAGTGAAAAACTTTATTATTAACATTTTTCAACGAGAAAGCAAATGGATACCCCTAGAAACATGGATAGCATATCCCCTAGCAGTGGGCAGGGGAAGGGAGGCAGGAGGGGTAGGCCTAGGGTGTTCTCTAGGAAAGGGCCAGATTCCCTCCATCCAGCTGGGGGCACTGAGACTGCCTCATTCAAGGAAGTCCAGGACGGCAGCTGAGGGCAGCAGGTTGAACAGCCAAAGGCTGGGCCTAGTGGATAGACAGGGTCCAAAATGTGACCCTTCTAGGCTGGTATCACCACGGGGGCGTCATGGGCTGAGGATTCTGCAGATAGGACATCACCACAGCAGAGATGGAGAGCCTGAGACAGGAGAGAGGTGTCAGTCCAGGATGGGCAGACGGGTCCCCCCACCCCTTACTCATAAGTTCCTCATCCTCTAAGCCAAGTCTCACATGAAGCTACTCATCATTTGCTTCGTGTCCTCTGAGCTCCGAGAGTTGGCAAAGCTGATGAAGGAGCAATAGACGGCGACCCAAGCACACCACTTCAGCTGGGGAAAAATAGGTGGGTGGGCAGGTTAGGTCAGTGAAAGGCACACCAATGAATCCCCCGAAGTCACCTTTCCAGACACCAGTTCGTGCCCACTGATTCCATCTGATGCAGCTGGGATCTTACCCCTCGAGAGTTCTTAGTCCCACCAGCACATGGCATACTCCAGATACATGGTTTCCAGTCCTACTGCCCGGCCTGTGTCTCTCAGGGCCAAGAGAGACTCAGACATACCACATGCTTGAGACCCTGCCCTTTTTCCACGAGTCCCCTCCAAGTTGCTTCAAAGCCTGGCCCCACCCGCAGACCAATCTGCCACATCCCCACCCTGACCCAAATCCTTGACTTCCCCAAAGACTGGGGCTTTTTTGGCCCAGCGTTACCCCAGCCCCACTCCCGGCCGATCTCAGGTCCCGTCCCATTAGCGCCGGCCAGACGCCCCTCTTCATTCCAAACCTGGCCTCGTTTTCAGGTCCAACTACACCCGTGGAAGCTCAACCCCGCCCACCTTAAGCATGAGGCCGCACATGCTGAAGATCATGCCCAGCAAGTTCATGTAGTCCGGCGTCGGATCGTCCAAGGCTGGGTTACACTCGCTCGGCGGGGGCTTGTACCTGCGACAGGCTCGAGGGTCAGGGGCGCTCAGGTACCGCCCTCGGGATGGACAGGCGCTTCCCAGGGCCCCGATCCACACCCACAACCCGAACCCGGTGGCCATGACGCTGGTGTCCTCACCTCAGTACTTTGTTTGGCCTCCGTGGGTCCGACATATTGTTAGTGGACATAGCTAGTCGAAAGCCCGGTCACGCCTCTTCCGCTGCGGGAATGGCAGCTTCCGGTATGCAAGTGAAGGGCAGACTTTAGAGTAACACCCAAAGCCCTCGCATTTCCGTTCCTCAGGACGGAGGCTTGGACTCCCCCTACCCAGAGAATGGAGACAGGAGAGCCCAGAAATCTTCCTTGCAAGGGGAAATTGGGAAAATAACCTGAAAGCGGACTTGAATAGCTCTAACCCGAGCACTCAAATGCCAAAATGAAACCGGAAGAAACAGGAAGTAGGTCAGGGAGGACAATAATAGGGTTACACCCAAGCGTGGGTTTCCAAGGCGCGGAATCTTCCGTACACACCGATTTAAAGCGGCGAGGAAGGGACCCTGGGACCATGGCTTTCCCTGAACCAAAGCCGCGGCCACCGGAGCTGCCGCAGAAACGGTTGAAGACGCTGGACTGCGGGCAAGGGGCGGTGCGAGCCGTACGATTTAACGGTGAGGGCCTTTGTCTTCATTCCGGGTCCTCCTGCCGCCTCCTGAGGCCGGCGGCCCAGTAACCCCCGCCTGGTGTTCCCCAGTGGATGGCAATTACTGCCTGACGTGCGGCAGCGACAAGACCCTGAAACTATGGAATCCACTTCGGGGGACGCTGCTGCGGACGTACAGCGGCCACGGCTACGAGGTGTTGGATGCGGCCGGGTGAGCCGGGGGCCAGGCCGGGATGGGAGCGCTGAGGCTGGGATCCGAGTTCGATGCTGATACTCCTCCTCCTGTCCTCCAGCTCCTTTGACAACAGCAGCCTCTGCTCCGGCGGCGGAGACAAGGCGGTGGTCCTGTGGGATGTGGCATCGGGGCAGGTCGTGCGCAAATTCCGGGGCCACGCAGGGGTGAGTGAAAGCCTAGAGACCTTCATTGGAGCGGAGGGGACCCGTTTAGCGCATAGGTGGTGACAAGGACACTCTCCATTACACCATAAGGATCCCTTCCCCAGATGGCGATTCCCCGCTCCGCGTGCCACGCTAGGCAGTCACCAACCCCTGTCCTCGCAGTTCCCCCAAAACCTTTCACCTCCCCTTCTCCTCGCCTTTGCTTTAACTGACACTGGGAACCCTACCTTTATCCCAATCCTCCAAAGTCCAGCCTCCTCTGAGTGACAATAACTTTCTCAGAAGGTGAACACGGTGCAGTTTAATGAAGAGGCCACAGTTATCCTGTCCGGTGAGTCTGGGGCCTCGGCAGGGGGGCCCAGGGTGCTGCCCTCCCAGTCCAAAACTGACCTCACCATCATGCTGGCCTCACAGGCTCTATTGATTCCAGTATCCGCTGTTGGGACTGCCGCTCACGGAGGCCTGAGCCAGTGCAGACGCTGGATGAGGCCAGAGATGGCGTGTCCTGCGTGAAGGTGTCAGACCACGAGGTCCTGGCAGGGTGAGTGGAGCCAGGACCTGGTCTTACCCCAGGTGCCACTGGGAATCATAGCTGCCCCCATGCTCAGATTAAAACCTACTGTCACCTGGGCGCAGTAGCACAAAGCTGTAGTCCCAGCTACTCGAGAGGCTCAGGTGGAAGGGATCGCTTGAGCTCAGGAGTTTCAGGCACCACTGCACTCTACCTTGGGTAACAGACAGACTCTGTCAAAAAAAAAAAAAAAATCAGGCTGGATGTGGTGGCTCAAGCCTGTAATCCCAGCACTTTGGGAGGCTGACGTGGGCGGATCACCTGAGGTCAGGAGTTTGAGACCAGCCTGGCTAACATGGTGAAACCCCATCTCTACTAAAAATACAAAAATTAGCCAGGCATGGTGGCGGGAGCCTAGTCCCAGCTACTCTGGAGGCTGAGGCAGAAGAATCGCCTGAACCCAGGAGTTGGAGGTTGCAATGAGCCAAGATTGCACCACTGTACTCCAACCTAGGCGACAGAGCAAGACTCTCTCAAAAAAATATATATATATAAAATAATTTTTTAAAAAATAATCATAAGGAAGAAAAAAATACCTTTTTCTATTCATTAAGTGGAGATCATAAAGATCTTCACATTGAGAAGGTGGAGGAGGGCCGGGGGCGGTGGCTCACACCTGTAGTCCCAGCTGCTCAGGAGGCTGAGGCAGGAGAATCACTTGAACCTGGGAGACAGAGGTTGCAGGGGTGAGCAGAGATCATGCCACTGCACTCCAGCCTGGCGACAGAGCAAGACTCTGTCTCAAAAAATAAAATAAATAAATAAAAATGCCGGGCGCGGTGGTGTGTGCCTATAGTCCCAGCTACTTGGGAGGCTAAGGCTGGAGGATCTCTTAAGTCCGGGGGTTCTGGGCTGTAGTGCGCTATGCTGATCGGGTGTCCGCAGTAAGTTCGGCATCAATATGGGAGCGGGGAACCCCCAGGTTGCCTAAGGAGGGGTGAACCGGCCCAGGTCGGAAACGGAGCAGGTCAAAACTCCCGTGCTGATCAGTAGTGGGATAGCGCCTGTGAATAGCCACTGCACTCCAGCCTGGGCAACATAGTGAGACCCTGTCTCTTTTTAAAAAAAATAAAATAAAAATAAAAAATAAGTTAGAGGAGGAGTTGGTCTTGCTTTCTCAGGGCTGAAAGAGGCAGAAGAAATCCACATATAAGTGGACTCTGGATTCAGATCTGCATTGTTCACGAGTCTACTGTACTTTGAAAAGTACTCCCTCTGGTGGCTGTGAAGGTGCATAGAGACCAGAGTAGTCCAGATGCTGGCGTTGGGTGGTGGGGAAAGTGGTGGGACGTCCTTAGTACTGAGGAGGAAGAGCTGGAGAATGCAGGAAAAGGGGGAATCAGAAGGACTCCATGGATTTGGAAAGGGGGTGTGGGTCGTGGAAATGATGGAGTTAGCCTGATTAGCCTTGGGCCTGAGTCTCAAGGCCAGAGCTTCAGAATTCCACCCCTGTACCCTGGATGAGCAGGCCCAGCGGGCTGGGAACGCACAGTGCTGCCTGGAGCCATGGCGCCTAGTCAAGGCTCCCACTGGACCTACCCTCTCCTGCAGCTCTGTGGATGGCCGCGTGAGACGCTATGACCTGAGGAAGGGGCAGCTCTTCTCAGACTACGTGGGCAGTGAGTGGCCGGGGATGTGGGATAGGCAGGGAAGATGGGGGACCAGCTAGGGGCACCCCAGCCTCACTACCCGCCCCTCTCCCAAGGCCCCATCACCTGCACCTGCTTCAGCCGGGACGGGCAGTGCACCCTAGTGTCCAGCCTGGACTCCACATTGCGGCTCCTGGACAAAGACACAGGGGAACTGCTAGGCGAGTGAGTCCTTGTGGTCATGGGGTCCCCTTCCCTCCTCTCCTACCCCTGGAAAGGACCAAGACCCCCATCCTGCCTGCCCTAGGTACAAGGGCCATAAGAACCAGGAGTACAAGCTGGACTGCTGCCTGAGTGAGCGAGACACACATGTGGTCAGCTGCTCTGAGGACGGGAAGGTGTTCTTCTGGGACCTGGTGGAGGTGAGGTGCCCCCAGCCCCACCTCATACCTAGGTGCCTGCCCCATCTCAGCCCTGTCTTTACCCCAGTCACTCCAGGACCTGAAAGCTAGGATCTTTTTTCTTTTTTTGAGATGGAGTCTCACTCTGTTGCCCAGGCTGGAATAGGGCAATCTAAGCTCCCTGCAGCCTCTGCCCCCACCAGAGTTCAGGTGATTATTGTGTCTCAGCCTCCCGAGTAGCTGGGATTATAGGTGCCCACCACCCACACCCAGCTAATTTTTTTTTTATTATTTTTAGTAGGGACAGGGTTTCACCATGTTGGCCAGGCTGGTGTCAAACTCCTGACCTCAAGTGATCCACCACCTCAGCCTCCCAAAGTGCTGGGATTACAGGCCCGAGCCACTGCACCAAGCCTGAGCTAGGATCTTGAAGAAGTGAGATGATGAGGCACAAAGGGCATTCCAGACAAAGGGAACAGCATATGCTAAGGTGTAGAGGTATGGCCTGCACATGCATCAGCCAGGAAACAAAGGCTTCAGGGTGGCAGCAGCTGCAGCAAGATCCAGGTCAGGCTGGGCCACAGATGCCAGGCCAAGCTACTGGCACTGACCCCTGGGCAAAGGAGAGCCAACACCCATGTCTAACCCTGGGTGAGACAGGGCTGTAGTCATTCAAGAAATTGGAGCTACATCTGAGCATCCTTGTGCATGGTTTCAAGCCCTGAGCCCCGTCCTTGACATGTTCCAGCCTGGTGCGGAGTCAGGCCAGAAACAGACCATCCTGGTGTGGCAGGATCAGGGCTTGGGGGACCACAGTGAAGGAGACATCAGCCATGGGCTTGGCCAGAGGAACTAAGGCCCATTAAGAGGATGGAGGGAACTGGGGGACCCTGGAGACTTAGGGGACAAAATCTTGCTTTAGGAAGTAAGATAGCTAGAATGTTCCACCTATTTCTTGTGGGCACAGTAGACCAGAAGTTGCCTTGGAGGGCAGGCACGGGAAGCATTTTCAAGGTGGAAAGAGGAACTGTAGCTTGCTTGAGGAACTATTTACATCATGCTGTAACCAAAGGGTATCAGGGAAAATGGGGATTATTGGGGCTGCCAAGTGGGCAGGATGGAGCCCAGCTGGTGGCAGGGAACAGGGAAACTGCGAATAAGGCATGCTCCAAGCAGGGTGGTGGCAGAAAATCAGCAGTGTCTGGGCACGGTCTAGAAGCAGAGCCAAGAGGACTGACTGACAGAGGAATGTCAGGTGCAAGGAAAAGACTCCCAAGGCCAAGCACAGTGGCTCACACCTGTAATCCTAGCACTTTAGGAGGCCAAGGTGGGAGGATCACTTGAGGCCAGCAGGAGTTCAAGACCAGCCTGGGCAACATGGCAAGACCTCATCTGTAATTTTTTTTTTTGAGACAAAGTCTCACTCTGTCACCCAGGCTGGAGTACAGTGGCCCAATCTCAGCTTACTGCAACCTCCAACTCCCGGATTCAAGCGATTCTCCTGCCTTAGCCTCCTGAGTAGCTGGGACTATAGGTGCCCATCACCATGCCTGGCTAATTTTTGTATTTTTAGTAGAGACTGGGCTTCACCATATTGACCAAGCTGGTCTTGAACTCCTGACCTTGCAATCTGCCCACCTTGGCCTCCCAAAGTGCTGGGATTACAGGCGTGAGCCACCGCACCCAACCTATTTTTAAAAATTAAACAATTAAAAAATCAATAAAAGAGACTCCCAAGACATGTGGCCTGGGAGGACAGAGCTACTGAGGGGCTCAGTCTAGGGTAGATTTATTTTGCAGTGTCCAGGAGGCAATTAGAGGCAGGTGGCTGAAGGTCAGGAGAGAGATGACAGAGAGCTCCAGGAAGGACTGAGATGGGGGTGCTCAGGGACCTCAGGAACCAGGGCACAGCCTAGCCACAGATAACCATTCCCCATCCCTTGCTCCACAGGGTGCCCTGGCTCTGGCTCTGCCTGTGGGTCACGGCGTGGTGCAATCACTGGCCTACCACCCCACGGAGCCCTGCCTGCTGACCGCCATGGGAGGCAGCGTTCACTGCTGGCGGGAGGAGGCCTATGAGGCAGAGGATGGAGCAGGCTGAAGCCGGAGGACCTACCACCAGGACCAAGGACAGACAAAGATGCAGAAGGACCGCAGAGACCATTTTATTCTAGAGATGCAGCTGACCAAGGAGTAGGGGAGGGGCTGGGTCTGCAAATTAATAAATAGAGGGGGGATAAGGCCTCCCTGGAACCGCAGCTGCTCAGTCCTCGTTCTTCTCGGGCATGAAGGCATCCACCTTCTGGGCAAAGGTTTCAGCCACAAGCAGGGGGAAGACCAGGGAGGCATCGGCATAGACCTGTAGGGGGGTACTGGGTAAGCTGTGGGACCCATGGCCATAGTCCCGGAGACCCTGTACCCTGTCCAGCCCACCCATACCTTCACAGGCTGTGCGTCCATCCGGATCTTGCCCCAGGAGACAGCCTCGTCTGGTCGGGCGCCCGAGTCAGAGCCATCGAACTCCTGGGCCGTGTTGATGTAGACAGCATAGTTGGCCCCGTTCCGCTGTAGGGAGGGAATAGGGAGGGTGTGCCCAGTCAGCCAGTCACAGGAGACAGACACAGAAAGGGACACTATAGCCAAGCAGGCTGCGGTGTGCGTGCTAGATGAAGGAAGTCCTTGGCAGCCCCTCGCTCCCAGACAGGGCTCATGGCAATGCTTGGGGTCACTAGAGCTGCTGGGCAACAATGGCCATGTGTCCCAGAGGTGTCAACTCTATCTTCAGAAGCCCTGCAAACCTAGCCACCTCCCGCCTCCACGGGCCCGACCCTGGTCCCTGCATGGTCACCATGGCCCTGGACTGCAGTTCTCACTCGCCTGCCACCATCTGTTCCCCACGTGGCCACCAGAGAGAGCACGGGAACCCCCACCTCCCTCAGTGCAAAGGCCAAAGCCCTTGCCTCAGCCTACAAGGCCCAGCAGGCTCCCCAGACACCTCCCCGCATCACCTCCTGGCCCTCACCACTCCACTCTCCCCTCACCAGTCTCCCAGCTGTTCCTGGATTGCTTCAGGCACTCCAGAGCCTTTGCACCGGCTGTTCCCTCTGCTGAGAACTTTGCAATCCAGAACCCAATCCTAGCATAGCTGCAGAAACTCCTGGCATGGTAGATAACCATGTGGCTCCCGGGAGGAGCTTCCCCAAACCCCAGACCTCTGCTCCCAGCTCACACTTCCAGAAGCCTCCTTCCAACACCCCTTATTGGACAGCACCCTTTCTCTTCTTATCCCATCATCTAGTCTTCGTAGCAATGACTGCCACCTGACAAGGATGTCACTGGGACCTCTACTGTTTTCCTATCTCCCCAACTAGAACATCAGTCCTGGGGAGCAGGGATCCTGGCCTGTCTATTCATCCTGTCTCCCCAGCGCATAGCATAGGCCTAGCACACAGCACGTCTTCACAGTGGGCCGGAGTGCCACCCCCACTCACCATGAGGTTGGCGTTGGCAATGTGGTGCTTGACCACACCCCCACCCAGAATGATCATCCCAGTGCACTTGGCAAAGATGGCCTGCGTGTTGATGAGCCTCAGGTCTGGAGGAAGAGGGCCGAAGTCAGGCCTTGGGCTCAACTGGCCCTCCTTCCCCTCCCCTCTGTGGCCCCAGCATCTTACCCTCAACGATGTCCAGTACCAGGCCCGGGTTCTTGTAGGAATGGAAGAAGATCATGTCGCCCAGCGAGCCGTCTGTAAGTGCTGGACTAAACACAGGGATGTGGTTCTGCAGGGAAATGACAGGACAGTGGCTGCAGCTCAGAGCCTTGTCCCTATGCCAGCTGCGTCACTTCCCTCCTGTCTGATTGTGGGCGGGGTGCTTCATTTCTCTAGGACTGTTACCTCAATTGTAAGGTAAGTGTAACAGTAACATCTCTCACAGATGAGGCCTATTATGAGAAAACCCGCAGACAACACTTAGGATAGTGCCCGGCACATAAAGAACCATCCTATTCTTAGCTTGCTGGGCTGTTTCTTTTTTTTTCTGAGATAGAGTTTCACTTTTTTTTTTTTTAAATAGAGACAGGGTTTCTCCATGTTAGTCAGGCTGGTCTCGAACTCCCAACCTCAGGTGATCCACCTGTCTTAGCCTCCCAAAGTGCTGGGATTACAGGTGTGAGCCACTGCACCCAGCCGAGTTTCACTTGTTGCCCAGGCTGGAGTACAATGGCGAAATCTCAGCTCACTGTAACCTCCGCCTCCAGGGTTCAAGTGATTCTCATACCTCAGCCTTCCAAGTGGCTGAGATTATAGGCGCATGCCACCATACCCAGCTAATTTTGTATTTTTTTTTTTTTAGTAGAGATAGGGTTTCGCCATGTTGGCCAGGCTGGTCTCGAATTCCTGACCTCAGGTGATCTGCCCACCTCAGCCTCCCAAAGTGCTGGGATTACAGGCGTGAGCCCCTGCACCTGGCCCTCTCTTTTTTTAAAGAGCCATCCTGGGCAACATGATAAGTCCCCATCTCTACAAAAAAAAAATCAGCCAGGCATGGTGGCTGTAGTCCCAGCTACTTAGCAGGCTGGGACAGGAGAATCGCTTGAGCCCAGAAGCTCACTGCGGTGAGTCATTATTGTGCCAATGCACTCCAGCCTGGGCAACAGAGTGAGACTCTGTCTCTTAAAAAAAGAATAGGTAGGCTGGGCGTGGTGGCTCACGCCTATAATCCCAGCACATTAGGAGGCCAAGGCCAGCGGATCACCTGAGGTTAGGAGTTCAAGACCAGCCTGGCCAACATGGTGAAACCATCTGTACAAAAATACAAAAATCACCCAGGGATGATGGCGGGTGCCTGTAGTTCCAGCTACTCGGGAGGCTGAGGTGAGAGAATCACTTCAACCCGGGAGGCAGAGGTTGCAGTGAGCTGAGATCCCACCACTGCACTCCAGCCTGGGCAACAGAGCAAAACT
>NW_022437092.1:458590-470211 GCF_009761245.1 Sapajus apella
TTTTTTGTTCAGGTTCTGATGATCTAAATAAAGGGAGTGGGTAGCTCTTATTTTATAGCCTCTGGGAGTGTTGGACCCTGAGCCAGTCCCCAGAGGAGTTTCTAAGTGCTGCCACTACTGTTCCAGAGATAGTCTGGGAGGAGGATAAGGAGGCTGAGGCCCCACTAGTTATCTGGGTGACTTCAGACAAAATTACCTAGCCAGGCCAGGAATGGTGGGCCATGGCTATAATCCCAGCACTTTGGGAGGCCCAGTGGGAGGACTGCTTTGAGGCCAGGAGTTCAAGACCAGCCTGGGCAACATAGGAAGACCCCCATCTCTAAAAAAAAAAACTTAAAAATTAATATTGTGGGGCACAGTGGCATATGCCTGTGGTCCCAGCTACTTAAGAGGCTGAGGTGGGAGGACTGCTTAAGTCCAGGCACTGCAGCCTGGGTGACAGAGCAAGATCCTGTTTCAAAAAAAAAAAAAAAAATTACCACCCCATCGATGTTGGAGTCTCCTCATCGAAGAGTGAGGATGCTAAGAATAACAGTAGTGACACCCCAGGTGGATGGAAAGATAAAGTAAGTTAACACATGCCAAAGTCTAGCTACTTTGCCCTCGCCTATATCCTCACCTTCTGGGCCCAGTAATACACGGACTCTGGGCTGTTGATCTCCTTGCCCAGGCGGGCGATCATCTTTGAAGGTGTCCACTTTACACCCTAGGAAAGGACATGAGCTTCAGCCCATGCCTCCCCTGACTCCTACTGGACTGGCCCCTCCAGGTCGCTCTGGCCCCACCTCTGTGTTCTGCTCCAGCACCATCTGGTCCAGAATGGGCATCAGCCAGTCCTCAAACTTGCAGTAATTGTTATTGGGCACCAGCAGGTTTCCGATCCTGAGGACAGGAGGCATGTGGGCATCTGGGCCCAGGACCCTTGGTCCAGCTCCCATGCCCACCACTCAGGGTTCCCACCTGTTGATCCCATTCTCCCGGAGCTCCTTCCCTCTGAGGCTAAACTCGCCCAAGTAGGTGGGGGCCAGGCACTTGATGAGGTCTTCCTCCACTCCGCCAGCTGTAGTCACCAATACATCCACCTGCAGCCACAAGGCAGTGAAGTTGGCCCAGGAAGGAAGACCCTGCCCTCATTCTGGGCAGGACTTCTAACCTCATCCTCGTCCAGTTACTCTTACAAGGGAGCTTTGCTACAGAACAAAACATGATTCTATTCTTCTGCTTAAAACAGACTCCTATCTCCCCATCTCACTTAAACGATTAATAACTGCATCGCCCATTGACCCAGAGGCCAAGGCCACGGCCCCACCAGGTCCCCACCATGTTGTGCTGCACAAGGTAGCGAATGGTCTCACGGATGCCTGAACTGATGAGGTTGGATGTATATCCCAGGAAAATGGTGCAGCCAGTGAGTGGGCGGCGGCTCTGGGTCAGGTCTGCGTGTTGGTCTTCATCCTGTGACAGCGGTTCCAGCTTCTTCTCAATCTGGGGGTAAGGGCCAAGTAGAGTTAAGCACTGGCCCTAAATTCCAGCCCCAGGACTACAGGTGGGCTCTAGAAACAAATTCCACCCCAGGCCCTGCCCATTCAGGGACACAGGACCAGTTCTACCGGGAACCAAGGAACATCACCTGTGCAAACCCTGCCCCTTCCCAGACCAGATCTCAGGACACGCATTTGGGATTTGTCCCCACCCTTTTAGGAATCAGAGGGCTCTCCTTTTCAGATCCTGTCCCTTCCCCAGTGGCAAAAGCAAATCTAAGTTCAAGCCCCGGGGCGCTGAGACTTAGGCTCCTCCTCGGCCATGTGCTCCCTTAACCTGTTTTGCCCCAGGCTCCGCTTATTCCAGAAAGCTTTAGACCTAGAACCCGGCCGCCCACCAAGAAACGGTCCCTGCCTCCTCAGGCTGTCCTAGGATGTAACTACTGGAGTGCAAAGTCCCCTTCCCAGGACAAAATTCCTGTCCAGTATAGATCCCGCCTTCTTCGAACTGCTGGATCGCTCAAATAAAAGCCCCGCCCCCTTAGAGTACTGCCCTGGTTCTACAAGCCACGCCTCTCCGCGGCGCTGGAAGTCCCGCCCCCGTCCTCACCATGGCATTGACTTGCTGTACAGCGCGCCCGAAGTTGGTTGCTTGGAAGCCAGTGGTGCCGAAGGCCTCCAACAGTGCGCGGTAATCCACGCCGCGGTTGAAGTCGTAGCCCCGGACCTGGGCGCTTTCGGGCGGCAACGTCGAGCTGTGCTTTAGCACTGCGGCCAGCGCCGCCGCGGGCGCCTCCCCTTCCAGGGAACCTTCCATGCACCTGCAACCGGCTCTCGAGTCACAGATGCCCCTAGGCCAGCTTACGGCGGTCCAGAAACGCGTTAAACCCCGACACGCACGTCTCCACGCCACAGGAAGCCAGGAAAGCGCCTTGGAAGACCGGAAGTTGCTCGATCACGTGACCCTCTTTAGTCCTCTTAACCCAGGTAGCTGCCGTTCTTACGCATGTGTTCCGTAATACGGAAGCCGCGAGGAGCCTTTATTCCTTTTCACGAGTTCTCGACTTCGCATAAATGAAGATTCTCTTTTTGTTTTCATTTTTTTGTACAGACCATTTTTTTAATTGTACATTTGTCTATGTCTGTTATATTGTCTTTTTTTAAACAATATATTTTGCATTTATTTATTTAATTGTAGTAAAATGAGGAGATAAGATATTTAAAACATTACTTCCTGATCACTCAGCAGTTAATATAATGTTGCTTTGTCTTTATAACGCGCTGCATGTCCCCTTAACATTCAGAGCCTTTCTGATTGTCTTCTGTGAACTCTGATTTGCTACCAACTGTATTTGGAAGAAACCTAAAGACTTTATCCATTGACTCCCCCATTACTTTGTTAAAAAATTTGTTATGTTTCGGGGACATAAATATTTTTCCAGTATAAATATTGGTGGGAAAGCACTGTATTGAGAGACACATTCTATGAAGAAGTGCTCTATATGGAAAACATTAATTGTGGAGATGTTCAGGCCAGGCGTGGTGGCTGACGCCTGCAATCCCAGCACCCTGGGAAGCCGAGGCAGGAGGATCACTTGAGTTCAGGAGTTCGAGACTAGCCTGGGCAACATAGCAAGACTATGTCTCTACAAAAAGGAAGAAAAGTAGCCAGGCATGGTGGTGCATGTCTGTTGTCCCAACCACACAGATGGCCGAGGTGGATCACCCGAGCCCAAGAGGTGAGGCTGCAATGAGCCCTGATCGTGCCACTCTGGGCAACAGTGTGAGGCCCTGTTTGAAAGGAGATTGAGAGAGAGAGAGACAGAGAGAGAGAGAGAGAGATTGATTCTGTAGAGAACAATACTAGGCTCTTATTCTTCCTAGAATACCCATGAATTTTCATTACTCTACGCCTTGGTCCACATTATATCCTGTTTCAGTATCTTTGTTCTTTTTCGCCCAACAAACTTGTAATTGCCCTTTAGATGTTTTCATTCACCACCCGACCTTTTTTTTTTTTTTGAGACGAAGTCTTGCCCTGTCACCCAGACTTCAGTGCAGTGGCACCGTCTAGGCTCACCGCAACCATTTCCTCCTGGGTTCAAGCGATTCTCCTCCCCCAGCCTCCCGAGTAGCTGGGGCCACAGGCACACACCACCATGCCCAGCTAATTTTTTTGTATTTTTAGTAGAGGCGGGGTTTTTGTTTTCATTTTTAAATTTTTTTATTTCTATTTTTTGAGACAGAGTTATGCTCTTGTCTTGCAAGCTGGAATGCAGTGACGCAGTCTCGGCCCACTGCAACCTCCGACTCCCGGACTCAGATGATCCTCCCCCGCAGCCTCCGGAGTAGCTGGGAACACAGATGTGCATCACCGTGCCCAGCTAATTTTTTCTTTTCTTTTTGAGACGGAGTCACCCTCTGTCGCCAGGTTCGAGTGCAGTGGCGCGATCTCGGCCTACTGCAACCTCTGCCTCCCGGTTTCAAACGATTCTCCTGCCTCGGCCTCCCAAATAGCTGGGACTACAAGCGCGCGCCACCATGCCTGGCTAATTTTTGTATTTTTTAGTAGAGACGGAGTTTCACCATGTTGGCCAGGATGGTCTCCATCTCTTGACCTCATGATCTGCCCGCCTTGGCCTCTCAAAGTGCTGGGATTACAAGCGTGAGCCACCGTGCCTGAGAGTGCCCAGCTCATTTTTCTATGGAGATCTATTCTTTTTTCTCTCTCTTTTTTCCTTTTCTTTCTTTTTCTTTTTCTTTTTTTTTTTTTTAAACTTAACATTCTTGGAGTATAGAGGATCGCTTCTTAAGCGTCGCCCATGGACGGGATTTCAGTCACCAGGTGGAGTGAGACACAGTTTCAGCTTTCCTCAGCCTCTCTTGTCTAATGGGATAGTGAGCCTGGTTCCTGCTCTTGCAGGTTTCCAAAGCCTTCACATGCTGCATAAGGCTCTGTCTTCCTTCCCCTATGGCTGCAGCTGTCACCTCCTCTGGGAAGCCTTCCCTGAACTTCCACTGGGTCAGTGGCCTCTTCTGGGACCCACAGCTGACATCTCTTTCCCTCCAGCAAGACTGTGAGACCCTCGGTGGCATCTGTATCTCAAAGCACCCTCCTAACAGTGCATACAGTCGAGAGAATTATTCACTTACTGTACAGTTCATGTAGTGTGTTCTATACGGTGGGCCCTGTGCTGGACACTGAGGAATTAGTGGTGAAAAAGACCCAAGATGTGGACCCTCCTGGAGCCTCAAGTCTGATTGGGAAGATAGAATGTTAACAATGATGAGTGCAATCAGGAGATTTTTTTTTTTAGATGCAGTCTCACTCCAGTCTCACTGCCACCCAGGCTGGAGTGCAGTGGCTCAATCTTGACTCACTGCAGCCTCTGCCTCCTGGGTTCAAGTGATTCTCCTGCCTCAGCCTACTGGGAAGCTGGGATTACAGGAACCCACCACCATGCCAGCTAAGTTTTGTATTTTTAGTAGAGATGGGGTTTCACCATGTTGGTCAGGCTGGTCTTGAATTCCTTACCTCATGATCCCCCTGCCTCGGCTTCCCAAAGTGCAAGGATTACAGACTTGAGCCACCGTGCCCTGCTTTTTTTCCTTCTTTTTGAGACGAAGTTTTACTCTTGTTGCCCAGGCTGGAGTGGAGTGCAATGGAGTGATCTTGGCTCACGGCAACCTTCACCTACTGGGTTCAAGTGATTCTCCTGCCTCAGGTGATCTGCCTCCCAAGTAGTTGGGATTACAGGCATGTGCCACCACACCCAGCTAATTTTGTATTTTTAGTAGAGATGGGGTCTCTCCATGTTGGTCAGGCTGGTCTCGAACTTCTGACCTCAGGTCATCTGCCCACCTCAGCCTCCCAAAGTGCTAGTTGAATGGATGGATGAAGGATGCCAAGGAGGTGAGATTTGAGCCAAAGCCAGAAGGCTGAGAAAGTCCCCATATGCGAAGATGAAGGGAGGCCATTCCCTGTACCTGGGAAGACAGAACAGCAGAAGCCCTAAGGCTGGAATGGGCCTACCTTGTTGGAGGAGCCAGACATCCTCCTTGACATCCTCACTTGGATCTCAAAGTTGCCCTTTCAGTTCCCTCTCCACCAATCCCTGATCATTCTGCATCTCAGCAAATGGCCCCACCCTCCACTCATCCACTAGACTAAAAAACAGGGAATGGGGCCGCGTGTGGTGGCTCACACCTGTAATGCCAGTACTTTGGGAGGCTGAGGTGGGCAGATCACCTGAGGTCAGGAGTTAGAGACCAGCCTGGCCAACATGGAAAAACCCTGTCTCTACTAAAAAATACAAAAATTAGCAGGGGTGTTGGCGAGCACCTGCAATCCCAGCTACTCAGGAGGCTAAGGCAGGAGAATCACTTGAAACCTGCAGGTGGAGGTTGTAGTGAGCCGAGATCACCCACTGCACTCCAGCCTGGGCAACAGAGCAAGGCTCCATCTCAAAACTAAATAAATAAGCTGGGCATGGTGGCTCACACCTGTAATCCCAGCACTTTGGGAGGCCAAGATGGGCAAATCACCTGAGGTCGGGAGTTTGAGACCAGCTCGACCAACATGGAGAAAGTCTGTCTCTACTAAAAATACAAAATTAGCTGGGCGTGATGGTGCATGCCTGTAATCCCAGCTACTCAGGAGGCTGAGGCAGGAGAATCGCTGGAACCTAGGAGGTGAAGGTTGTGATGAGCTGAGACCACGCCACTGCACTCCAGCCTGGGCAACAAGAGCGAAACTCTGTCTTAAATAAATAAAATTGAAAAGTGGAGCTTGCTGTCTTCCCTTTTCTCATACCACACATACATCCTTCTCAGCATGTCTGCCAACCTCTACCTATAAAGTAGGTCCGAAATCCAGGCATTTTCTTTAACCCCATAGCCTACAAGCTGGCTTTGGTCTCCTCCAATCCATCTCCCACCTAACAGGAAGATCAGAGAGTTTTGTTTTTGTTTTTGTTTTATGCAGGGTCTCACTGTCACCAGGGCTGGAGTGCAGTCGGGGGATTCCACATCACTGCAGTTTCAACCTCCTGGGATCAAGTGATCCTCTCGCTGCAGCCTCCTCGGTAGCTGGGACCACGGGCACGTGCTACAGCTCTTTAAACATAAATAAATAAATCAAACACATCATTGTTAAAACCTCCTAATGGTAGCTCCCCTGGGAGTAAATTCCAAGCTTTTCACAGTGGTCTTAAAGACCACCTCTCAAGCTCCCGTCTCTCGCCATGCTGCCCCTCCCTCCCTCCCTCTCTCCTCTCCAGCTACATGGACCTCTTTGCTGTTCTTGGAACCCACCAAGCTTTTCTGTCCAAGGAGTCATGTACTTGCTGTTCCCTCTGCCTAGAACACCCCGTTTCAGTTCCTTCTTCTCCTTTGGGCCTAAGTTCAAATGTTACCTCTCTGAGAGGCCTGCCTGACCACTCCTCTCCCCTTCACTTTGATTTTATTCTTCTTTCATATTCTTTCAGATGTATAAATACATTGTTTTCTGTTGTCCATCCCCGCCTGACTAGAATGGCAGGTCCGTGGTAGCAAGGTTTTGTCTTGTATCATTGCTCATTTTGTTTTTTGCACAGTGTGCTGGGCACATATTAGAATCTCAGCGGGGGAGGGGCTCAGAGGCTTACGCCTATAATCCATTTGGGAGGCCAAGGGAAGAGGATCGTTTGAGGCTGGGAGTTCAAGATCAGCCTGGACAACATAGAATCATCTCTACAAAAAGTTAAAAAAAATTAGCAGGGCATGGTGGCTCACACCTATAATTCTACCTAATCAGGAGGCTGAGGTGAGAGGATCATGTAAGCCCAGGAATTTGAGGTTACAATGAATTATGATTGTACCACTGCATCCAATCTGGGTGACAGAGCAAGAACCTGGGTTTAAAGAAAGAGGCCAGGCATGGTGGCTCAAGCCTGTAATCCCAGCACTTTGGGAGTCTGAGGTGGGTGGATCATGAGATCAGGAGATCGAGACCATCCTGGCTAACATGGTGAAACCCCGTCTCTACTGAAAATACAAAAATATTAGTCAGGCATTATGGCACATGCCTGTAGTCCCAGCTACTCAGGAGGCTGAGGCAGGAGAATTGCTTGAACTCGGGAGGCGGAGGTTGTGGTGATCCGAGATTGTGCCACTGCACTCCAGCCTGGGTGACAGAGCCAGACTCCATCTCAAAGAGAAAAGAAGAAAAAAAAAAAAAAAAAAAAAAAAAAAAAGAAAAGGCCGGGAGCAATGGCTCACACCTGTAATCCCAATATTTTGGGAGGCCGAACAGGTGGATCACTTGAAGTCAGGGGTTCTAGACCAGCCTGGCCAATATGGTAAAAACCCTATCTCTACTAAAAATACAAAAATTAGCCGGGTGTGGTGGCATATGGCTGTAATCCCAGCTTCTTAGGAGGCTGAGGCAGGAGAATCGCTTGAACCTGGGAAGTGGAGGTTGCATGTGAGCCAAGATTGCGCCACTGCACTCCAGCCTGGGTGACAGAGCAAGACTGTCAAAAAAAAGAATGAAAGCATTGGATTTTTGGGCCTGGGAAGTGGTGAGAGGAGGGCGGGCAGGGCTGCATGTCAGGGATGACAGAGGCTGCCAAAGCAGATTTGTTAGGAAGAGTCAGCAGGAGATCCAGCAGCTCAGCGGGAGGCCAAAGTCTCCTCACTCCCCTAGCCAAGGCACCTAGCCCACAGGGACACAGGTGACACATGACACCAGGGCAGCCACAGGGCTTCCTGGGGCACGGACCCCCTCAGCCGAAGCAGCTGCTGCTGCTGTGGCTGGTGACATTTTACTCCATGAAAGTCCTGGCTTCAAAGTCTCTGCAGGGGTAGCAGAGGGAGAAAAGGGGGTTGGAGAGGCCAGGCCAGGTAGGGGAGGGAGCCAGAGCGGGCAGCCACCAGAGGACCAGGAAGCCAGACGTGGCTTCGGCCGGAGCCCTTAGCCGAGGTGTGTGGCCCTGACAGGTCCAGGAACGGCCACCCTCATCCTGCAGTCCCCAAGGGACATAGGAGGAGGTGTGGGAGCCTCAGGCTCCCTCTAGGGGGCTGAGGTTGGGCCTGCTGCCCACAGCCCTGCCCACTTTCCCCAGATGTCCAGCAAGGTGGCCATCAGCAGTGACATTGGGCAGGCCTGCTGGGCAGTGGAGCAGCTGCGGATGGAGGCAGACATCGACCGAGTGAAGGTGAGGGTCGGGGCCGCTGCAGGAGGTGGGAAGAGGTGGTAACACATGGGCCAGCGCATAGGTGCATGCCCCGGTCTGGCTGACTGGGTTGGTCTGCAGGTGTCCAAGGCAGCTGCCGATCTGATGCAGTTCTGCATGGAGCAGGCCAAGAGTGACCCTTTCCTTGTGGGCATCCTGGCCACCACCAACCCCTTCAAGGAGAGGAAGCCCTGTGCCAACCTATGAACCCAGGACAACATCCCCCTTGTGGCCTGAGCAGACCAGGGGGCCTCAATAAACATGAAGTGAATACTTCTCAGGGTATGGCTGGGCCGGGCTGAGATGGCAGACCAGAGGGACTTTGGGCTCGCAGGGACCAGGCGCACACCTGGCCCAGCCTCCTCCCTGGCCTGCCCCCAGGATCACAGTCACAGCAGCACACACCCTGGAGCCCCGATGGAGAGCACACTGGCCATCTTGCCCTCCCCAGCACCTATGGGAGCCTGAGCAGGTGCCTTCTCCCACCATGCAGACAAATGTCCAGGATTTGAGTCCTACCACATACCACACGTTACATGTAACACACATAGAAGTGACATCATAGACACAGGTGCTCACGATTTTCAGGACTCTGCCTCTTCAAACAAATGCACAGCAGCAGCTGGCAGGCAACCCCCAGCCCAGCCTTGCCATTTCGCCCAGTCACTCCCACACAGGCCCGCAGCCCCCCAAGCCCCAAGCAGGCTCAGGCAGAGCCCCGGCAGGCAAACCACACTCATACTGCAGGCCCAAGCACCAACACGTCAGGTTTATTTCTCCTTCACTCTCACCTGAGAGCGGCACATCCAAATCATAACAAAACCAGGCCCCCCCCAACAAAAAAAAAAAAAAACAGGGCCCTGGGGTGGGGAGCAGCCCCCTGGGTGGGCCTAAATCCCAACTTCAACCCCGTATGCATAGGGCCCAGGCCAGGACCTTCACCCGAAAGTGGCCAGGACTCCTTGTGCCCTAGGCCCTGTGGGGGAGAGAGGCAGCACCAATGTTGGGGATGGTCCCCCAAGAACAGAGGCCGAGGCCCAGACCCCAGCCAGCAGTATCCACATCCACGTCCACCTGCTCAGGCCTGCAGCCTCCAGACCTCTAGCGACAGGCCCCCAGAGGCAGCCACCACCAGGTTGCCCTCAGCACAGACCTGGGAGGGGGCAGGGACATGAGGAGTCAGGGACAGTGGCGCTCTGGCCAGCTGGGCAGGGCACGTGGGGCAGGACCTTACCCCAGTGAACCCACTGTCGTGCCTTCGGGTGCAGATGGTCCTTGGCGGGTCTGTGGGCACGTGCACCTGGTGAGGGGCAACGGGCCAAGGTCAAGAGGGGTGCCCCTGGCTGATGGAGGTGGGGAGGGCAGGGGCTGGGCAGGAGCCTCACCCGGAGGGTCTTGTCAGTGGATGTAGTGTATAAGGCTCCCAGTGAGTACTGGATCCCAGTGATGTGAGACCTGTGGCCCACGTTGAAGGACTGTGGGAGGCGGTCAGGAGACACTCAGGCGAGGCTCTCCCAACTGCCCCCCCCAACACCACCGGGGGCCCAGGGGTAAGAAGGAGGCCTGAGGGGGAGGGATGGGCAGGGGCAGGAGCCCCAGCAGACCCGGACGTGCTGGAAGCAGCCATTGCGGTTGGCGAAGACGTGTAGCAGGCCCTCGTTGTCACCAGTCCAGAGCTGCATGTCCTGGTGGGACATGCAGAGCAGGTAGGAGTCCAGCTGTGAGAGAGACAAGGGACACGGCAGCTCAGGCTGGACTGGGCCTGTGACAGTCCCTGTCCCTCCAGGCCCCTGGGGAGGGCCCACCTGTAGCCGCTGCAGGACTCTGTTGGCTCGGCGGTCAACCACCACCAGGGTGCGGTCCTCGCTGCCTGAGATGATGTGCTGGTCATCTGCCAGCAGGGCCAGCACAGGGCTAGAGTGTAGTCGCTGGCTCTTCAACAGGGCTGGGCCGGCTTCATGGGCAATGGGCCGGGGAGAAGGGAAATCAGAGCCCCTCAAAGGCCCCCCCCCAGCCCAGGAGAGCATCCTGGGTCTCCATTCTGTCTGGCAAAACCCTTGATCTGCTCATTGCCCCACTCCACAGAGTGACCCATCTCTCCTTTCCTGCCTCAGCTAAATCCAGGCCTCCACAAGAGCCCCAGGCCTCTGCCCATCCCTGTCCCCATCCCATATCCCTCCTCCAGTCCCAGCTACTGTTCTCAGCACGGAGCTGACCAAGGTGGTCTCAGTCTTGCATCCGCCCTCAGGTTGGCCTGAAACACACCTCTACCCCACAGCCCTGCTCCAGCTCTGCCTGGACAAGGTACACTGGCCCTTCAATTAAACAAAATAAGAATTAACATAGGCCGGGCACAGTGGCCCACGCCTGTAATCTCAGCACTTTGGGAGGCTGATATGGGCTGATCACCTGAGCCCAGGAGTTCAACACCAACCTGGGCAATGTGGCAAGACCCCGTCTCTATTTTAGAAAAAAAGAAAAATGGCCAGGTGCAGTGGCTTACACCTGTAATCCCTGCACTTTGGGAGGCAGAAGTGGGTGGATGATGTGAGGACAGGAGTTCAAGACCAGCCTGGCCAACATGATGAAACCTCATCTCTACTAAAAATACAAAAATTAGCCAGGCATGGTAGTAGGCACCTGTAATCCCAGCAACTTGGGAGGCTGAGGCAGGAAAATTGCTTGAACCCTGGAGGTGGAAGTTGCAGTGAGCCGAGATCATACCACTGTACTCCAGCCTGGGCAACAGGCTAGAGTAAGACTCCATCTCAAACAAAAAAAAAAAAAAGAAAAGTGAATGAATAAACAAACAACAGAAAACACTATGTTCCAGGCAGTGTTCCTTCTAGGTGTTTATGTAAATGAATATATTTATTTATTTTTTTTTTTTTAATTTTTTTTTTTGAGATGGAGTTTCGCTCTTGTT
>NW_022437092.1:470611-532627 GCF_009761245.1 Sapajus apella
TTTTTTTTTTTGAGATGGAGTTTCGCTCTTGTTACCCAGGCTGGAGTGCAATGGCGCGATCTCAGCTCACCGCAACCTCCGCCTCCTGGGTTCAGGTAATTCTCCTGCCTCAGCCTCCTGAGTAGCTGGGATTACAGGCATGCACCACCATGCCCAGCTAATTTTTTATATTTTTAGTAAAGACGGGGTTTCACCGTGTTGACCAGGATGGTCTCGATCTCTTGACCTCGTGATCCACCCGCCTCGGCCTCCCAAAGTGCTGGGATTACAGGCTTGAGCCACCGCGCCCGGCCATATTTATATTTTTTTAATTAAATCTTTTTTTGAGATGGATTCTCACTCTGTCGCCCAGGCTGCAGTGCAGTGGTGCAATCTCAGCTCACTGCAACCTCCGCCTCCCAGGTTCAAGCAATTCTCTGCCTCAGCCTCCCAAGTAGCTGGGATTACAGGCGCCTGCCACCACGTCCGGCTAATTTTTGTATTTTTAGTAGAGACAGGGTTTCACCATCTTGTCCAGGCTGGTCTTGAACTCCTGACCTCGTGATCCACCCGCCTCGACCTTCCAAAGTGCTGGGACTACAGGTGTGAGCCACTGTGCCCGGCCTATTTTTAATTTTTATTTAGAGATGGAGGTCTCACTATATTGCCCAGGTTGAACTCAAATTCATGGGCTCAAGCAATCCTCCTGCCTCAGCCTCCAGAGTAGCATGGGTGCCACCACACCCAGCATAAAAAAAACTTAGTTAATCCACCACTGTTCCTATTATCATCTTCCCCCATTAACCCCAAGGGGCTGGCAGTGCTATTATTATCTGGGTTTCATGGATGGGGAAACAGGTTCAAGCCTGCCTGGGGGTCACATAGCTAGGAAGTGGGAGAGCCAGGATTCTAACCCACCCCCGGGGCTGCCCAGGCTTCCTTTGCACCCACTGCCTAAGTTGCCTGTATTGCACCAGCACAGCATGGCCACTCTGAGTGGTGAGGTATTTGGTTATGTGACTGTTGTCCCAGCCAGGCTGTGAGGCCCAAGTGTCTCCTTCCCCAGCATGACCTCTCCCAACCTGGGCCGTAGGACTCCTGGCCCACCTCTGGGGTCGTAGATGGTCACCTTCTTGTCATAGGTGCCGGTCACCAAGATGTCAGGCAGGTAGGAGAGGCACAGCACGGCTGAGTTAGCCCTGGGAATACACAGACCACAGGGCTTGGGCAGTGGCAGGCAGGGTCCTACCCTCCCCCCGGGTCCCCTGCCCAGGCCCCCTCACACTTTATCTCGCCAAACTGCTGCCCATCTGCTGCCATGTCCCAGAGCTTCACTGTGCTGTCCCAGGAGCCGGAGCACACACAGTGGTCCTGTGCCGCCAGCGACCACACCCAGCCCTGTGGACGGGAGCAACAGTCACATACCTGCCACAGCCCATGGGGGTCCCAGACTAGAATCTTTCTGTTTTTGCAGGTAAGGCTCAGAGAGATCAAGTGACTCACCCAAAGCCACACAGCTCATCCTCCCCAGTGCCCATTGTGATAGATCCTGCAGTAAATACAACACCCAACTCTGGCTCCAGGTGATCATCCCCATTGCACAGATGACAAAATCATGGGTCAGAGGAAGGAAGGAGACAACCAACACAAGAACACAGAGCGAATTCAAACTGAGTTGACATTAGTTTGTGTCTGTGGGTCAGCCTAACTTCAGAGTCCAGGACAGGTACCCCCGCCCCAGAATCTGTTTTTCTTTTCTTTTTTTTGGAGATGGAGTTTCACTCTTGTCACCCAGGCTGGAGTGCAATGGCGCAATCTTAGCTCACTGCAACCTCTGCCTCCAGGTTCAAGCAATTCTTATAGCTCAGCCTCCCTAGTAGCTGAGATTACAGGTGTGTGCCACCACACCCGGCTAATTTTTGTATTATTAGTAGAGACAGAGTTTCACCATGTTGCCCAGGCTGGTCTCAAACTACTGACCTCAGGTAATCCACCCACCTCAGCCTCCCAAAGTGCTGGGATTACAGGCGTGAGCCACCATGCCTAGCCCAGAAACTATTTTTTTTTTTTGAGATGGAGTCTGGCTCTGTCACTGGAGTGGGGTGACACGATCTCAGCTCACCGCAACCTCCGCCTCCCAGATTCAAGTGATTCTCCTGACTCAGCCTCCCGAGTAGCTAGCACTACAGGCACGTGCCACCACACCCAACTAATTTGTTTTGTATTTTTAGTAGAGACAGGGTTTCATCGTGTTAGCCAAGATGGTCTCTACTGACCTCTCACGATCTACTGACCTCGTGATCCACCCACCTCAGCCTCCCACAGTGCTGGGATTACAGTCGTGAGCCACCGCGCCCAGCCCCAGAAACTCTTTTTTGAGTTGAGCTCTTGCTCTGTAACCCAGGCTTGAGTGCGGTGGTGCAATCATGGCACTGCAGCCTCCACCTCCCAGGCTCAAGTGATCCTTATACCACAGCTTCCCAAGTAGCTGGGACTCCAAGTGCATGCCATCACGCTCGGCTAATTTTTTGTAGAGTCAGGGTCTCCCCATGTTGCCCAGGCTGGTCTCTAACTCCTGGGTTCAAGCAGTCCTCCTGCCCCAGCCTCCCAAAATGCTGGGATTACAGGCATGAGCCCCTGTACCCGGGCCCAGTAACATTTCTAAGTTCTGCAGAGACTCAGCACCAGCAGTGGTTTGAAGCTATATGACAAGTGATTAAGAGTGTGGCCTCTACTTTGTGACCTGGCAAACCATATCACCTCCCTCAGTTCATTCATCAGCAAAATGGGCAGAAAACATCTCCTGCCCCAGGAGCTAATATGCACAGAGTGCTGGATGCTGACTTACTGCCCACAGATCCTGCTGAGGAGGGCACTATTATGTATCTCATTTTACAAATGGGGAAACTCAGCCCCAGAGAGGTTGAGTTTCTCACTCAGGGTCACACAGCCAGGAAGTAGCACAGTGGGGATTTGAACCCAGCAGCCTGGCCCCAAACCCAAGATCTCAGCCACCAGCCTGACCTCCTTAGTGACTGGTGAGGCTGAGGTAGAAGAATCACTTGATCCTGGGAGGCAGAGGTTGCAGTGAGCTGAGATCGTGCTGCTGCACTACAGCCTGGGTGACAGAAAGAGACTCTATCTCAAAAAAAAAAAAAAAAAAAAAGAAAAGAAAAGAAAAGAAAAAGGCCAGGTGCAGTGGCTCACACCTGTAAGCCCAGCACTTTGGGAGGCCAAGGCAGGCAGATCACAAGGTCAGGAGTTTGAGACCAGCCTGGTCAATATCGTGAAACCCTGTCTCTACTAAAAATACAAAAATTAGCTGGGCATGGTGGCATGCGTCTGTAGTCCCAGCTACTCAGGAGGCTGAGGCAGAAGAATCGCTTGAACCCGGGTGGCGGAGGTTGCAGTGAGCCGAGATTGTGCCACTGCACTCCAGACTGACAAAAAAAAAAAAAAGCCTTAGCTTAATGCATGTCCACATTAATGCATGCATCTCCTTCATCCTCATCCTAATCACCCATGGGACAGAAGTAGAAACTGAAGCACAGAGAAGTCACACATCTCACCCAAAGTCACACCAAGGATTAAGAGTCAGATTCAGATCGATGTGGTCCTGCACCTAAACCTGGGGCCTTAACCAAGATGCCCTACTCAGGCCTCACACCTCCTATCCCTACCTGACCTCTCACCTTGTGGGTACTAAATCGATCGGTGCCCAAGGTCTTGACCAGAACCTGGCTGGGCTCCATCCCCAGCTGCCGCAGGTCCCACAAGTTGACGTTGCGATCTCGGGAGCCCGACAGACACAGTGCTCCACCCTGGGAAGGGAACCAGGTGATGTTGTCAGGGCCACCCTGGCCCACCCCCACCTGGCCTCCCACAGACCCCGTCTCACCTGGAGCAGCAGCACTGAGTCAATGGAAGAAATGTGCCCGTTGGCCAGGCAGAAGTACTCAGCCCAGCGCCCATCCTCTGCCCAGCGGGACAGGTGCTGCTCCAGCTCAATGCAGGCTGCCGGCCAGTCAAAGTTCTTCTCTGTGGGTTACGAGTAGGGTCCCTGGTGGGTAGGGACCCTAGCGCCCACACCAGCTGGCCACACCCAATCCTGGCTTCCAGGGAGCCCGTCCTACACTAGACTTGGACAGAACCCCATGGGGATCCCTTCTGCCACCCCAAGCAGGTCTAGGCTCTGGCCTTGGAACCACCTGCCTGCCTGCTCATTTCCCAGGCAGATCTAGGACTCCTCCTCACTCCAATTTCCAGAAATTGGGAACTGGGGTCTCAGAACTACCTCTCCAGGCCCCATCCCTCAACCCAAACTCAGAGGACAGCAGTCTCAGCATGTTGAGTTCTGACCTCACCCCCTCAATCCTCAGACTTGGCATAGAAGCTGGGGCCTCATGACAATCCCTTCCTGCCTCAGCCATCTGAACTAGACCAAGGGGGCTGTTTCTCAAACAGTATCTGCAATCTGGGGAGCCTTGTCAAGATGCAGAACGCAAGCCCCAAATGCAGAGATTCAGTGGTATGGACGGGATCCAAGCATTTGTGTTTATTAAGCTTTTTGGGAGAGTCTGACCTCGGGGGCTGGATGGCAACACCTTGAGAATCACTGATCGAGGAGTGATTCTGATTCCTCTCTAAGGTTGGGTGTTTGATTGCGTTAACTTAGATGCCGAATCAAAGCTTCCAGGTTAAGGATATCAACACCCAACCTGTAATACATCTTGGCTTACGGGTGTTTGATTACCTTAACTCAGAAGCAGAACCAAAGCTTCCAGGTTAAAGATATCAACACCCCACCTATAGTACATCTTAGCTTAAGGGCCTGAGGATTCAGCTGCATCAGGAGCAATAATACCTCAGGATGAACGATATCAATTCAAAGTTCCCAAGCTGTCCTCCCCCAGGAACCAATCAACTCAGGGCCAAGAGGAGTGACTAACAAGCCCTGCCTAAGATGCTACGGTAGACCCAGGGCTTGAGGTCTGGTGTCAGGGATCCCAACCCCAAATCCTAACCTGGTTCAATGGTTTACAGGGGCTGGGCCCTGAGCCACTGTCTCATCCCTAACTGGGTCAAGGCTCTAGGGCTCAGGAGTTTTGACATCAACAGGTGCTGCCTCAGCTTCTAAGCTGGACTTAGAGCCTGAGGATCCTTGGGCTCACTTTGAGCCCCAGCATAAACTCCAGAGCCTAAGACTTCAAGTCCCTGTGTCAATCCCCTGTCAAGGGTCAGAGACTCAGTACCACAAGACCCCAAGTCTGAGGATATTTGAATCCTGAATTCAGGGACCTCAGCCCCAGGGTAGGGGTTTTCACAGCCTCAGGATCCCAAGTGCCTGACTGCCTCGTGATCCACTCAGAGGTCCTCAAGTGCTTCAGCACCACAAGTAACTGCCTCAGCCTCCAGACTGAGCCACTACAGCCATGAAGCCTGCTCCAGAGGCTGTGTCCAGAACACCCCATGTACCTCGTCCCCAAGCCTGACCTGGGCGGGCGCTCCAGGCCCCTGAGTGTACGCACCTTCCACCACTGGGTAGGGCGCGCGTACACGGCGTTGCGCGCGTAGCCTCCAGGTGACATGGTCACGCACGAGGTTGCGCAGCGCGCGGCACACGCGTGACAGGACGTGGAGCACGAGACGGGCGTCCAGGTAGGAGCAGATTTCAAGCAGCAGCTCTGGGGGAAGGCTCAGAAGGCCCGGCTCACTTACGGCCGAAACCCTGGACGCGGCCCGATGCTCCGAGGCGCTCGGAGAAGAGGCGGGCGTGGACAGCTGCGAGGGGCGCGGGGTCGCCAGCTCAGATTTTGGCGGACTGAGCACGCGGGCCACGTAGGCCTCGGCCTGCGCGTCGGGGTCTGTCTCTGACTCGGGATCCGAGTCATCGTCCCAGCCACGGGAATCGTCGCACGGTCCTAAGGGAAGCTCCATGGCGACCCGGTGAGCGCTGCCGGCCTCGCGTCTCGTCTCCTAGGCAGCGTGAGTGCACTTCCGGCGCTGTCTGATGACGTTTAAGAGCCCACCGGAAGCGACTGGACGGGTAGCGACTTCAAAGGAAACATTTCCCGGCTTGCGGGGTCTCCTACGACTGCGTCGGGCTTAGGCTGGAAAATGCAGGTTCCTGTTTCTGCACTTTTTAAACTCTAGCTAAAAACGAAGCTCATGCCAGGCGAGGTGGTGCGTGCCTGTAGTTCCAGCTACTCAGGAGGGTAAGGGGGTAGGATCGCTTGAGTCCAGGAGTTCGAGGGTGCAGTGAGCCATTATCGCTCCACTGTAGTCCAGCCAGCGCAACATAGCGAGACCCTGTCTCTTTAGGAGACATAAAATAAACGCTGCTCTATTGAAGGCATCTGTTACATGTGACACTGAGCTCAGAAACGCAAAGCCCCCTTTCCGAGATTAAAAGGAGAGAGCGATTAGAACTTTTGCCTCTTTTCTCAGAGCCAGAAATATGCAGTTACACTGCGGAGGCCTCAGTGAAAGTTACCTTTTTATTTATTGAGAAAGGAACTGGGGTGTCAGAACTACCTCTCTAGGCTCCATTCCTCAACCCAAACTTGGATACTGCAGTGCAGTCCTCCAAGTGGAGTGTTCGGCTCATTGCAACCTTTGCCCCCTGGGCCCAAGTAATCCTTCGCCTGGAACACCCCAAGTAGCTGGTACTGCAGGAACGAACCACCACACCCAGCGTTTTTGTTGTTTTTTGTTTGTTTGTTTTTTGAGATGGTGTCTCGCTCTAGCTCTGTCATCAGCCTGGAGTGCAGTGGCGCGATCTCGGCTTACTTACTGCAATCTCCATCTCCCTGGTTCAAGCGATTCTCCTACCTCAGCCTCCTGAGTAGCTGGACTACAGGTGCGCACCACCACTCCTGGCTAATTTTTTGTATTTTAGTAGAGACGGGGTTTCACCATGTTGGCCAGGATGGTCTGGATCTCCTGACCTCATGCTCCGCCCACCTCGGCCTCCCAAAGTGCTAGAATTACCGGTGTGAGCCACCGCATCCAGCCTAATTTTTGTATTCTTTTTTAAAGACAGGGTTTCACTAGGTTGCCCAGGCTGGTCTCAAACTCCTGAGCTCAAGCTATCCGCCCTCCACTCAGTCCCCCAAAGTGCTAGGATTACAGATGCGACCCACCGCGCCTGCTGGAAAGGTACTTTCAACTAATAAAATCACACTTACTAAAACAGCACGTCTTTATTTACTAAACGGCTCTTTTGACCCAGGCAGCTAACCAAGCCGCATACATCATCTGAGCAGTATTTGTTTCCTCTACTTGGCTCTGTTCAAACATCGTCTTCTCTGTATCCTTTCCAGGGCACCGGACATAAGATTTCGATCACTTCCGCCACTATTCTCTTTGTGCCTTCCTGTTTTTCTCTATGGGACTTAGCGTGGTTCCACTTTTTATAGTCTTTCCTCTCACTAGAATGCAGGCCTTACTTGTTGAATGTTTGATGTGTGTGTATATATATTTTTTAATTTTAAAAGGCTAGTCAAGTGAAGCAGTGGGAGTGGAGAAGGAACATAGAAATCTGTAACTGGTTGTGTTCAATTAGTTGTAAACATCACTGCACCGGGACAAGCCATGTGTCAACATTTTTAAATTTTCCCAGTTGATCTTTGGGCCACACCAAGGTTACAATAAGATTTTATTCTGGGGGCTGGGCGCGGTGGCTTAAGCCTGTAATCCCAGCACTTTGGGAGGCCGAGGCGGGTGGATCACGAGGTCGAGAGATCGAGACCATCCTGGTCAACATGGTGAAACCCCGTCTCTACTAAAAATACAAAACATTAGCTGGGCATGGTGGCGCGTGCCTGTAATCCCAGCTACTCAGGAGGTTGAGGCAGAATTCCCTGCACCCAGAAGGCGGAGGTTGCGGTGAGCCGAGATTGCGCCATTGCACTCGAGCCTGGGTAACAAGAGCAAAACTCCGTCTCAAAAAAAAAAGATTTTATTCTGGCAGGGGGCAGTGGTCCACACCTGTAATCCCAGCACTTTGGGAGGCTGAAGCAGGTGGATTGCTTGAGCCCAGGAGTTCAAGAACAGCCTCAGCAACATAGCGAGACACCCTTCCCCAACAAGAAATACAAAAATTAGCTGGGTGCAGTGACAAGCACCTGTAATTTCAGCTACTTGGGGAGGCTGAGGCAAGAGAATCGCTTGAACCCCAGGTGGGGCAGAGGTTGCAGTGAGCTGAGATGGAGCCATTGCACTCCAGCCTGGGCAAGAGTGAGACTCCGTCTCCAAAAAAGATTTTAAAAAATTAACCAGCATGGTGGCATGCACCTGTAGTCCAGGTACTTGGGTAGCTGAAGTAGGAGGATTGCTTGACCCAGGGAAGCTGAGGCTGCACTCCAGCCTGGATGGCAGAGCAAGACCTGGTCTCAAAAAAAAAAGATTTTATTCTGAAGATTGTGTTTTTTCCCACAGCTAGAACAACTTCTCATTTGCCTGAGTAACTGTAACTCATATTAATAATTTCCCACACTGGGTGCAGTGGCTCACACCTGTAATCCCAGCACTTTGGGAGGCTAAGGTGGGTGCATTATGAGGTCAGGAGTTCGAGACCAGCCTGGCCAACATAGTGAAACCCTATCCTTACTAAAAAATACAAAAAAAAAAAAAAAAAATCAGTTGGGTGTGGTGGCAGGCACCTATAATCCCAGCTACTCGGGAGGCTGAGGTAGAGAATTGCTTGAACCCAAGAGGTGGAGGTTACACTGAGCTGAGATCATGCCACTGCAGTCCAGCCTGGGGGACAGAGTGAGACTCCATCTCAAAAAAATAAAAATAAAAGTAAATAAATTTCTCTCAGGCCTGGGGCTGTGCTGAGCCTTCTACAAAAATCTTGACCCAGGGTCAGCTGATAAGAGTGCGGCAAGGCCTCACCCCAACCACTCAGTTTACAGTATGGCAGAGGGGCAAGTTGAACCTGGGCTGTGACACTAATGGCTCACCCTTAGTAAGCTGATGTCCCAGAGAATGAGCTGCACATTTCATGTATGTCACAAATTTAATCTTCCATCTTTCACATTCATCTATCTTCCCACTCTCAAGCCTCCTGGCTGCCCCCCACATTTCTTCACTACCAAAGCCAAGGACACAGGAAGCCACAGACTAAGGGGTTCACAAGAAACTGATCTTTACTCAACAAAGTTCTACACAAGTGGAATCTCACGCCACCTCGGCGCCAATCCCCAGCACAGCACAGTAACAAATGGACAGACCCGGGAGCCCGCAGAGGGAAGAGGGTGAGGAGGGAAAGAGGGACTGTGGCTCAAGGCCAGTCTGGGTCCACAGCCCTGGGTAGAGGAGAAGGTTGAGAAGCTGAAACTTCATTGTGCAAAAAATAACCAAAAATAAATTAAAAAATTAAATAGTTTAAAAAAAAAAAAAAAGGAAAGGAAAACAGGCTCCCCTTCCCTGAAGGCGTTTGGAGGCCCCCATCTTGAGTAGAGAGGGGTTACCAATCCCATCAGACTGCCAGTCCATCCACACACCCCAAGACCCAGCAGAGGATGCTCCAAAAAACTGGAATTACCAGAAAATTAAAAGGTATTTTTAAAACTTTTTTTTTTTTTTTTTTTTTTTTTTTTTTTTTAACAAATGGCTTCCAGAGACCTGCTCGAGTTTCATGGGGTGGGCGTGCAGGGACACCCAGCTAATTTATGGAATGTGCACTGAGTGCCCCCTGGAATAGAGGCAGGGCCTGACCCTGACTATGGTAAGACAGGGCTAGGATGGACGGGGTCTGGGGCCAAGGAGAGATGGATGGAGCAGGCCCCAGGATGTGAGACTCCAGTCAAACCCCAAAACACAAGGGGCCCCCAAAAGTAGAAAGCAGGAAAGTAAAAAAATGGGAAAAAATGCTAAGGGGGTCTGCAGAGCCCAGTTTTCTGGTCAACTGGGAAGTAACTACACCCCCCTCCCTTTCTAGGGGAGCCCCTCCCACCTTGACCATTTCCCCAGACTATTCAGGAAGGTTCTCTAGAATTGCTGACCCAGTGTAGTAGGATCTGTGGGCTCACTGGGTGATGAGCAGGAAGCCCCAGGGAGATGGGGTGGGGAACAGGGGACACACCACCTTTTCCTTCCACCAAGCCTTGGTTTTCCTTCTTGTTGGCAAAGCATAAACCTTTGTCCTCTGTCATCATCAATCAAATGCCCCTGCCCAGGCCCTTGAGTTAAAACTCAGGCCCACAACGTGAGAAGGGGGCTTTCAGAAGCACAGAGAAATGGACTGCCCCTAAAGCTGCTTAGAGAGAGGCTGGGGGTAGGTGCCGGTAGCTCTGGCTGCACCCAGCTCTCTTCAGGAAAAAGGTCCCAGCCCAGCGTCTTCAAAAGCCACTGACTGGAGCACACAGGAAGGAGAAAGGGTGACCTCCTCTGGCCAGCCCCAGCCACTCCAGTGGTCCCCACCCTGCAAGCTGGGCTAGGACAAGGACGGAGACACACCAGCTGACAAAGCTGGCAGGGAGTGTGTGGAGCGGGTCCCAAGCATGTGCGTGCTGACAGGACGACCCCCTAAGGTCACCATCCTCCTCCCCCCGCCCCGGGATCCCGCCTGAGGCCCCCCACCCACCCAGCCCTCCCCAGTCACCGCCAATTCCGGCAAAACAGCAGAAGCTTCTTAAACTCTAGATGCAGGTTACACGGAAGGCCTTACGGGTTAACTCAGGGGTTCACTAATTCTACTGTCTCCATGCAGTCGGGAAAATGGTGGAGCGGCTGGCCCAGCCTCGCCGGGTATGGCACCCGCACATGCGTGTGGCCACGTGTGCCCGTGTGAGTGTACGCGTCCCTACAAGGGCCCCCCTCCCGACCTGCTCCTCCCTCACCTCATCCGAAGCTGGATTTGGTCAGCTGTGTAGATTCCTCCCTCCCATGTAGCTGGCCCAAGTGGGCTGCTGGAGATGACCCCATTAGAGCCCAGGGGCCCTTGCCCACCAGAAGTCCCCCCCTCCCTGTGTGTAGGATGAGCATGGTGGCCCCACCCACCTGCCAGCAGGGCAGGTGGACAGACAGACGGACGGGGAAGGCATCTGGATTTGAGTCCCACTCACTCCTCCCTAACCCCCCTCAACCAGGGCACAGCAACTTCTGGATGCAGCACGCTCCCCAGTAATCCCTCCGACGACGACGCAGACAGAAACCTGCAGGGGGAGGAGGGAGGTCATGGCCTGGGACCTTTTGGCCCCCAGACAGTGCTGGCCCTCCAGCTGCGGCCTCCTCACCTGGTAGTCTCCATGATCGCCTAGACCCCATAGAAGGCCGCCAGCCTCTCCTTGAGCAGCGGCGGGAATTGCTCAGAGAACTGCTGCCAGTTATCTTCCCCAACTTGGTCTTTGAAGCCGTGGAGAATCTGTAGGGAGGGTGGTGGTGAGGGGCAGGCAGGAGTAGAAGAAGAGGAGTGCGCCTCTTCCCCCGTCCCCACAAACCCCATTGTTACTAGACAGTCTCCTCCCTGCCTGCACAGTCAGAGCCTCACCTTATAAAACATGTCCCGAAGGTCATCCTTCGGGCTCACCCAGGAGGCTACAGCGTCGCAGAAGAAAATAAAGTCCTGAAACGTGATGGATCCCAGGTGAGGGGCCGCCCAAGCCCAGCACCCGCACCTGCCCTCAGAGCCCAGCTGCCCCAACCTGCACAACGCCCCCCGGGTTGACGCCGATCATCATGCAGATGCCACGGAAGGCTGAGTCCTTCTCCTCGTTGTCCCTGATGTTCCTGAGGGACGTGCACCTGTGAGAAGGTGAGCAGCTAGAGGTCAGAGGGCAGGCAGGGCATGCATCTTCAGAGGTCTGGGTCACTGGGGATCACTGAGTGGGCCTGGGACAGGCATCTATGGGTGGGGCGGGGCAGAGAGTCAGTAGGCAGATGGGGCTGGGAGTGCACAGGCGAGGGAGGGGGTCAGGCTCGACACGCAGACACACACCAAGGCCGGATGAACTGCTGCAGCATGGGTGCCACCTCCTGGGGGCACACGTAGCCCAAGCGGCCGATGGTAATGGCTGGAATGGCAGAGGGACTCATCAGGCGACCTGCAACCCCGAGCGGCCCCGGGACAGTACGTGGCGGGGCCTCTGGCAGGAGGCACCAAGCCCCGCCCCATGGGCCCCAAGGGGATGGCTCCAGCAGCCAGCCTGGTCACCCAGGCTTGGCGCAGCCAGGGGTCCTTCCCAACCCACCTGAGTCTCTTCCCATGTCTCTCTGCATCTATCTTTCTTTCTTGAGTCTCTTGCCAGGTCTCTCTGCACCCAACTTCCTCCCTTTCTCCCTTTTCCCTTCCTTCCTTACAGGCAGCAGCCAGGCTGGGTGCCCACCTGTGTTTTCCAGCAGTGTCTTGGGTGTATTGGGTCGGTTAATGATTTCCACCAGGTTGTTGAGGACCATCTGCACATAAGGCTGCATCTCTGCCCCTAGGGGAGCACTCAATCAGGGATCTGCACAGCCTCCTCCGCTCACTGGGGGCCAGTGGGCCGCCCCCGTCATTCAGCCCAGTTCCAGCCAGAGACTGGCCAACCATTACCAGTAAGGGAACTAAAGACCTTCTCTGGCTCATCCCCAGCCAGAATGCCTGGCCAACCAGATCCAGACCCTTGCGCTTCTTTTTCTTTGACTTGGGCAGCGTGTTCTTACCTTGGCTGCCCAAGTCAAAGGAATAGAAGCCCAAGTCACCCAACCAATCCGAATGAGTCTTTTAGCCAACTACACAAAACAGTCCAATAGGAACAACACTCCTGTCCCTTTTCTTTGGAGAAGCCAATCACAAATGGCCTTTCTGCCTGGCTCCACCTCTGATGACCCCCCAATCAGAGACTTCCCTTGAAGGGAACTGTCAGTCAGAGCTAGGCTCCCGGCCCCTGTTTGAGAACAGGCCAATAGGGAGGGGCCTGTTGCCACTTGCAGGGCACTCACCCATCTGCATACAGATTTCACCAATGGCCCAGGTGGCGTTGTTGCAGACTGAGATGAACTCTGGGTTCAGGTTGGTGCCCAAAATGGGCATGAACTCGGCTGGTGGGGAGAAACAGGGATGCTGAGCAGGAGGGACAGCCAGGGTAAACTGCAGGACCTAGTCCAGCAGGCCCCATCAGACAGTACGAATACATCCCAATTCGGTCACAGTCCTCCCTGGGCATTTCTCTCCATCACTTGAGGCCGGGCTAAGGTCATGGGCTAGGAACAAGGCGAGTGTCATACCGATACAGGGCTTGACGTGGATAAAGCAGGCTTTGGTAAGGTCTCCCAAGAGGGCAAAGGAGCTCTGCCGGACCTCGGGCATTGAGTCCTGGGGATTCAAGAAAGATCAGTGTGGCTGGGCTCCCCTCCTCCCAACCAGGACAGCTGAGGGGGCACAGTCCCTCTGCCACTTTCCAGTGCTAGGGCTCCCAGCTGTTCCTAGCATCCAGCCCATATCTGCAAATGGGAGATGGCAGTGCCCCAACAGTCATCCCTCAGTGTCCATGTAGATATCAAAATCCACAGATGTGCAAGTTGTTGATATAAACTGGCATACTGTTAGGGCCAGGCACAATGGCTCATGCCCATAATCCCAGCACTTTGGGAGGCCAAGGCAGGCAAATTATTTGAGGTCAGGAGTTTGAGACCAGCCTGGCCAACATGGCAAAAACCCATCTTTACTAAAATTACAAAAAAATTAGCCAGGCATGGTGGCACACCTGTAGTCTCAGATTTCTGAGAAGCTGAGGCAGGAAAATTACTTGAACCTGGGAGGCAGAGGTTGCAATGAGCCAAAATTGCACCATTGCACTCCTGCCTGGGTGATGGAGTGAGACTCTGTCTCAAAAAAAAAAAAGAAGGGGGGGGGGAGATGGGGGGCAGGTGCAGTGGCTCAAGCCTGTAATCCCAGCACTTTGAGAGGCCAAGGTGGGCGGATCACTTGAGGTCAAGAGTTTGAGACCAGCCTGACCAACATGGTAAAACCCTGTCTCTGCTAAAAAATACAAATATTAGCTGTGCATGGTGGCGGACACCTGTAATCCCAGCTACTTTTTTTTTTTTTTAATAGAACTGGGGTCTCACTGTGTTGCCAAGGCTGGTCTCAGACTACTGGGCTCAAGCAATCCTCCTGCCTCGGCCTTCAGGATCACTTTTTTAAATAATTAGAACGGTCCCGGCCCCTTTTCCCTGACTTCCTTTGGGCACAACCAGGCCCTGGGTCCCCACCAGAGGCAGCCCACGCAGGCTGCTGCGTGTCACCACTGTCCACGTTCCCACCCACCTGCATGCACTGGAACAGTAGTGTCATGATGTTGCTGCGCGCCACCAGCTGCTCCACGTGACCACCCAGGCCCTCAGCCAGGCCGCTGAGCAGATCCAGAGCCACAATCATGAAGTCCTTGTCAGGAGCCTCATACTGCTCGGGGTGCTGGGTGTACATCTAGACACAGATGGGGTCAGGGGCATGGGTGAGTGGAGCAGGCCCTGGGGCAGGCCAATGCAGAAGCACAGGTGACGGGCCTGGGGGTGCTTACCATGGCCTGAGCCAGTGTCTTCTGCACCAGGGTGACACAGCGCTGGTAGACGGGCTCACAGTAAGGCAAGAAGCCACTCTGCAGGGCAGTGGCCACCGATGACAGACACTGGCAGGGAGAAAGGCAGGTGGGGAGAACTCAGGTGGGGGCAGGCGGGATGGGCTTCAGGAAAAGGGCAGGAGCCCACTCACCTCCAGCAGGGGGAAGAGGTCCTTGTCTTCGTCCTTGAGTTCATTCCATTTCTGGATCAGTGGGGGCATCAGCTTCTGGATGTATTCCTGGGAAAGCAGGAGGAAATTGGTACTCCCTGGGTAGGGGTGGCAGACTGTGACTCAGGCACCTGTTGCCCCAGTGATGAGGCCTGGGTGCCTCGCTGTGGTTCAGGGGACCATGCAAGGCCTGCCATCCGGCCAGACCTCAAGGCCTTCATTCTTCTCCCCTGTGCACGCACTGCCCTCCGCACCCCACCCCCCCAGCATCCTGGGTCACCGCCTCCTGGTTCCCGAAGCACAGCACTTACCATGCTGTCTCATAATTGTCTGTCTCCCCCACTAGACTGGGAGCAGGGCGAGGGTGGGGCTGGGTCTGTCTGCCTGTCGAGCTCACGGCCATGTCCCTGGCATGCAACACGGGGTTGCCACCAGGTCACTGGATGCCCAGGGGCATGGGGATCGGGAGGTGGGAGCCACTCTGGGGTCTCACCGGCTGGTTGAGGTGATGGCCTACAGAGTCGGCCAGGGTGCCGATGGCGTCATAGAGGATGAGCAGGTTCTTGTGCTGGTATTTGCCAAAGGCAAAGACGAGGGTATCCAGGATGTAGCTGAGGTAGGGCACCAGCTCCGTGCAGGCCTCTTCCTCCAGGGTGGCAAAAGCACTGGTGGGAGGGAGGATAAGGCAGGGGGCTCAGTGGACCACGGCAGGTGGCACTGGGCCACAGGCAGTTGGGGAGGGCAACTCAGGATCAGCCAGTACGAATATGAGAGAAATCAGTGCCACATCAACAGTCATAGGTGTCATCACTTCCCAGAGGGTGGCCTGGGGGAGAGTGGGGGCTGCGGGACCAGGGGTCTAGGGTCACCTGCAGGCTGCCTCTTGCACCCTCTTGTTGCCATCCAGGATGCGTTTGAGCAGTTCTGTCATCAGGGGCTTGAGGTGCATGTCAGGCGGCTGGCTGACCACCCAGTGGGCATAGCGGCTCAGCGTCCAGCAGGCGATGGAGCGGACCAAGGCCTTCTTGTCCGAGAGGCACTGGATCAGGTGCGGGATCAGCTCGGGCAGGTAGGGCACCATGCCCTGCATGCAGCCTACAAGGAAAGGGAGACAGGAGGGGGCAGTTTGACTAGGCCCCAGGAGTAAGCTGGGCCCAGCCACACACATTGTACTGAGATCACCCTATGGAGAGAAAGAGTCAGCCACACACAACATACAGGGTACTGAGTCTTGGAGGTTAAATTACTGGCCCAGGACGCATTTCACAGAGCCAGCGAAAGGCAGGTACGGGAGGGGAAACAGCAGAAGCGTCTCATCCCAGAGCCCTATGTTATCTTACCTCGTCATGCATTAATTCAAAATTGGCTCCGTTACATAGTGAGTGGGGCTTTATGGGGCAGCAGTGACCCAGATGGAAGGAAGGCACTTTGCATTTGAAACCCTTCTTAGATGTTTGTGGTTTTTCTTTTTTTTTTTTGAGATGGAGTCTCACTCTGTCACCCAGGCTAGAGTGGAATGGCGTGATCTTGGCTCACTCCAACCCTCCGCCTCCTGGGTTCAGGCAATTCTCCTGCCTCAGCCTCCTGAGTAGCTGGGATTACAGGCACGCGCCACCATGCCCAGCTAATGTTTTTGTATTTTTAGTAGAGACGGGTTTTCACCATGTTGACCAGGATGGTCTCGATCTCTTGACCTCGTGATCCACCCGCCTCGGCCTCCCAAGGTGCTGGGATTACAGGCTTGAGCCACCGCGCCTGGCCTTAATTTTTAAATTTTTAAATGTTTTCTTTGAGACAGAGTCTCGCTCTGTCCCCCAGGGAGAAGTGCAGTGGTGCAATCTTGGCCCACCGCAACCTTCACCTCTCAGGTTCAAGCAATTCTCGTGCCTCAGTCTGCCGAGTAGCTAGGACTACAGGTGAGGGCCACCATGCTTGGCTAATTTTTCTTTTTTTTTAGTAGAGACAGGGTTTCACCATGTTGGCAAGGCTGGTCTTTTTAACTCTTGACCTCAGGTGATCTGCCTGCCTCGGCCTCCCAGAGTGCTTGAGCCACCATACCCAACCCCTGCCTTTTGTTTTTCTTTTTTTTTAAGATCACAAACACTGCGTTTTTATTTAAAGAGAATAAAGGTAATAGCACATCCCAAGACACAAGATCTATGTTTACCAGTTTGGGCTCAACTCCTATAGATCTTTTTACCACCAACATATAACACAGGCCAGATGCAGTGGCTCACGCCTGTAATCCCAGCACTTTAGGAGGGTGAGACAGGGGGATCACCTGAGGTCAGGAGTTCAAGACCAGCGTGGCCAACATGGTGAAACCCCATCTCTACTGAAAATATAAAAATATTAGCCAGGTGTAGTGGCGGGTGCCTGTAATTCCAGCTACTGGGGAGGCTAAGTCAGGAGAACCGCTTCAACCTGGGAGGCAGAGGTTGCAGTGAGCTGAGATCACGACATTGTACTCCAGCCTGGGCAATAAGAGTGTGAGACTCCATCTCAAAAAAAAAAAAGTAATACAGCTCATGTAATCTATTAATATATTAACATATGCACACGTGTGGCGTAATATATAACCTATTAATGTGAAATATGAGATACATTAAACACATATTACATGTGGAAACATTTCCTTAGACATTTTTTTTTTTTGAGACAGGGTGTCACTGTGTTTCCTCACGCTGGAATACAGTGGCGCAATCATGGCTCACTGCAGCCTCAACCTCCCACCAACCTCAGCCTCCCAAGTATCTGGGACCATAGTTGCACACCACCATGCTTGCTAATTTTAAGTTTTTTTTTTTCTGTTGTAATTATGAGGTCTCACTGTAATTCCCAGGCTGGTCTTGAACACCTAGGCTCAAACCATCTGCCTGCCTCAACCACCCAAAGTGCTGGAATTGCAGGCATGAGCCACCACACCTGGCTTTTTAAAAAAATTTTTTTTGTACAGGGTCTCCCTATGTTACCCAGACTGGTCTCAGACTCCTGGGCTAAAGCAATCATCCTGCTTCAGCCTCCTGAGTAGCTGGGATTAATTACAGGTGTGCACCACTGTAACTAGACAAATTTTGAAAGCTTACCAGGGTGAGGGTTTTTGCTGCCATGTCTGAAATTTTTTGCACAGGTCTGGATGCTGAGGCAATGGTATGTCATGCCTCTAACAGACTCACAGAGCACTCCTGTAACAAGTTTTATATACCATCGGGATGAAAAACCCCACGAATTACAGGACGCTAGTTTGAATTTGATGAAACACCACCTACCACAGGTTACTACTAACTCTAGCAGGACAGCCTGGCAGCCAGGAAGAGTAAAGTTTAAGGCCCAGGCACACCCTGGACTGTAAAGAAGTGACATCGAGGCCAGGTGCAGTGGTTCATGCCTGTAATCCCAGCACTTTGGGAGGTTGAGGTGGGCAGATCACTGGAGGTCTGGAGTTCAAGACCAGCCTGACCAGCAAGGAGAAACCCCGTCTCTACCAAAAATACAAAATTAGCTGGGCATAGTGACGCATGCCTGTAATCCCAGGTACTCGGGAGGCTGAAAGGAAAGGTGGAGGTTGCAGTGAGCCGAGATCGCGCCACTGCATTCCAGCCTGGGCAACAAGAGCATGACTCCATCTCAAAAAAAAAAAAAGAAAGAAAGAAGGGGCATCAATCTTTCTTTACTTCAGGTTCCCCATCTTTGAAACTAGGATCCAACACCCACCTCATCAGGTGGTGGTGAGGGCCCAGGACGTTTGTGCCCGTAAGCGCATGGGGCAGGCATGTAGCTACGCCTGCTGTTACTATCGATGTTCTGTAATTATGCTTACAACACAAAAGAATTGCCTGCCTGCGAGAATGAACAAGAGACCTTGCATTGTGGGGTTCCAGGGGTTCCTTTCAGGCCCCAAAACCAAGGGAAGAACTGAGATCTCAGAGCTGTTTGGAGGAAGGTGAACAGGCCTCCAGGGAGCACTCAGCCATGGCATGGCGGGTACCGTGGGCCAGCCCCACTGTCTCATGCCAGCACGAGGCTCAGAGATCAGGCACACTCACCCTCGGCAATGGCGCCCAGCACCAGGATGCCAGACTCCTTGACCACCCACTCGGGGTGGAAGAGGAGGCCTTTGAGTAGCGGGAGTAGGTGGGGCAGCAGTTCCTCCCGGAAGACATTGGCGAGTACATCCAGTGCAGCCGCTGAGCACTTCCCTGAAGAGGGGGAGACATTGGGGAGGCTCAGGGCAGCCCCTCAGGCAGGCCAACCCTCGTTGACTTCAGTCTCAGGATCAGAGATCATGATTAGAATTTTCACGATCAACTTCTAATCAGCTTCTATATAGCTTCTAATCACCTCCCAAGAGGGAGTCCAGGGCTTGCCACCCCACCCCCACCCCCAGGCAGGGGCACACACTCAAATTCCAGTCAGACAGAGCATCATCATCATCGTCATCCTCTGCGTCCTCGGAGCCATCGGGCCGCTCAGCCTCGTGGGGCAGTGTGACCGTGCGTGACTTGTGGAAGCGTGGCTTGATGTCCTGCTCACTGTCGGGGACGGCCTCATCCTCCTCCACATCCCCCTGGGGGACAGGCAGACTCTTAAGTACTCCAGGGACCCCAGCCACGACACCCATGCCCATGCCCACCCATGCTGGGTGGCCCCTGCCTGACCTTGAGCAGGATGATGTCAATTTCTGAGTACTTCATCCCATTTACCAAGATGGGGATCAGCCTGCAGGGAAAGGGGCTGTTCAAGGGGATGCAGGGGCCGTGGCGAAGGGTGGGGGGAGGCACAGCTTGGGAAGGAGACAAACACATGCTGACAGGTCACTAGCCCACCAATCAGCCACAGAGCAGACCCTGCAGAACACGATGATACCGCTAGGTGTACATCAATCCATTTACCTCTGGGGAACTATCAGAACCTAGTCTTAGCCGCTACAATTAGGACAGAAATGATACCACTCCTGGCTCCACAGAAAGAATTTTTTTTTTTTTTTTTAAGAAATAGGGTTGGCCGGGCGCGGTGGCTCACGCCTGTAATCCAAGCACTTTGGAGGCCAAGGATGGTGGATCACCTGAGGTCGGGAGTTCAAGACCAGCCTCACCAACATGGTGACACCCCGCCTTTAAAAAAGGAAAGAGCCGGGCGCGGTGGCTCAAGCCTGTAATCCCAGCACTTTGGGAGGCCGAGGCGGGTGGATCACAAGGTCAAGAGATTGAGACCATCCTGGTCAACATGGTGAAAACCCGTCTCTACTAAAAATACAAAAAATTAGCTGGGCATGGTGGTGTGTGTCTGTAATCCCAGCTACTCAGGAGGCTGAGGCAGGAGAATTGCCTGAACCCAGGAGGTGGAGGTTGCGGTGAGCCGAGATCGCGCCATTGCACTCCAACCTGGGTAACATGAGTGAAACTCCGTCTCAAAAAAAAAAAAAAGAAAAGAGAAAGAAAAAGAAACAGGGTCTTACTCTGTCACCCAGGCTAGAGGGCAGTGGTGCAATCACTGCTCACCCTAGCCTCAAACTCCTGGGTTCATGCAATCCTCCTGCCTCAGCCTCCCAAAGCACTAGGATTACAGGTGTAAGCCACCATGGCACTCAGCCTGCAGGAAAGCTGTTGACCCAGACCTGGCCACTCAGTGAATTACAGACCACTGAATACACTGAAAATCTTTGTATAGTGCCTGGTCCCTAGCGCAACATTAAGGCAGGGACGTGCAGTCCTATCCCTGGCCACTTACCTAAGACAGGGCCAGACTAGCCTGGGTAGGGGAGCAAACAGACCAGCCAGTTGGCCCCTCAGCTGCAGCCGAGAGTTGGAAGTGACAGAGCTTTAATGACCTGCTCATCAAGGTCTCATCATTCCCCAGGAACTGTCTGCCCAGCCCTATACTGTTATCAATAATAATTTGGGGCCAGGCACAGTGGCTCACACTTTGGGAGGCCAATGCAGGAGGATTACCTGAGCCCATGAGTTTGAGACCAGCCCAAGCAATACAGTGAGACCTGGCCTCTAATGAATAATAAATAAATAAATAAAAATACAAAAATTAGCTGGGCATGCCGGGCGCGGTGGCTCACATCTGTACTCCCAACACTTTGGGAGGCCAAGGCGGGCAGATCACAAGGTCAGGAGTTCAAGACCAGCCTGGCCAACATGGTGAAACTGCATCTCTACTAAAAATAAAAACATTAGTAAAAAATAAATAAATAAATAAATAAAATAAAAAATAAAAAAATTTGCCCAGCATCGTGTCGCACATCTGTAATCCCAGCTACTCCAGAGGCTGAGGCAGGAGAATCGCTTGAACCTGGGAGGTGGAGGTCACAGTGAGCCAAGATCGCGCCATTGCACTCCAGCCTGGGCAACAGAGTAAGACTTTGTCTCAAAATAAATAAACAAATAAATAAAATAATAATGACTTGGGGGCTGGGTACAGTGGCTCACACCTGTAATCCCAACACTTTGGGAGACCAAGACAGGGTGACTGCTTGAGACCAGGAGTTTGAGACCAGCCTGGGCAACTTAGCAAGACCTCATCTCTATTAAAACTTAGAACAGATTAGCTGGGTGTGGTGGGATCTGCCTGTAGTCCTAGCTACTGGGGAGGCTGAGGTGGTAGGATTGCTTCAGCCTGGGAGGACTGCTTCAGTTTGGGAGGTCAAGGCTGCAGTGAGCCATGATTATACCACTACACTCCAGCCTAGATGACAGAGCAAAACCTTGTCTCAAAATAAAAAGGCAAAAAAATGATTTGGAGAGAGGCCAGTCCAAGTTTGTCAAGGAGGGCCAGTTTTAAGTCTTTTGTTAGAAACACTGATCAAGAATTTCCTTACTCTGAAGTTCCTACGCTGGAAGGGCACAGAAGGCTACACAGCACTACTCAGAGGGAAAGCTGTGCCTGCGAATGAAGCCAACAGAAGGCAATCAGATCTGAGACCACACACACCTTTCATATCTGTTGAGCACCTGGATCCAGCCATACCTAAAGCCTTTGTTGATTTTTCATTTCTTTCCACCTATCAGTTACTTAATTTTTAAGTCTTTGAAAAGTGGGATTCTTGTCTGAGTGCAGTATCTCACGGCTGTAATCCCAGCACTTTGAAAGGCTGAGGTGGGCAGATCACAAGGTCACAATATGGAGACCATCCTGGCTAACACAGTGAAATCCCCAACTCTACTGAAAATACAAAAATTAGCTGAGCATGGTGGTGTACGCCTGTCATCCCAGCAACTTGGGAGCCTGAGGCAGGAGAATCACTTGAACCCGGGAGGCAGAGGTTGCAGTGAGCCAAGAGAGTGCCACTGCACTCCAGGCTGATGACAGAGCCAGATTCTGTCTTAAAAAAAAAAAAAAAGTGGTATTCTTACCACTCACATAAATATATGCTGAATGTAAACTGACGAGGATGTGGACTGAGAGAAGCACAGTAGCTCACCAGAAGGGAAGGCAGAGGCATAGCAAGGGGTCAAAGCTCGGGGGAGGGACAGTGGGCAGTGGCACTCACTGGACCAGATGGGAGGCCAGGACTTCCTTGCAGATGGGCTGCTCGGCCAGCGTCAGCCAGAATTCACAGGCCTCAAGGGCAACATTCTCGTCATGGTCCTGGGTCCTCTGCAGCATGTACTGTAGCAGGGGGGATAGGCTGAGGTCTGGCCTGGCTGGGGGTGGCTCCCTGACCCCTGCCACCAGCCCCCTGCCTGCCTGTCTGGGCTGGCCTTGACCATGCATACCTGGATGATGCTGTGCATGTGGGGGATGAGCCTGTCGATCCGCACTTCCAGAAGCATCACCAGGGCGCGGCACACATTCTTCCGCACCTCAGGGTCATCGTCCACGGCCAGGGCAAATAAGTGCTGCAGAGAGGAACAGGGTCAGCTGCAGGGGTCCTGGGTCCTCGCCCTGCCCGCCCCCAGCCCAGCAGCCCACCTCGATGAAGGTGTCGATATTGTCCATCAGTGCCTGGGCCCGGTCCATGATGAACTGGTTCACACAGGCGATGGCGTGGGACCTGGTGGGGAGCAGACACAGGGGTCACCCCTGACCCTGCCCACTCCAGGCTCCCTGGAAGCCCTCAGGAAGCTGTACCCACCGGATCTTGGGACTGCAGTGCTTGAAGAACTGTAGGAACTTGGGGATCATGATGTTGAGGGGCCTGTTGAGGGCATCGCTGTCCAGAAGCTCTGATGAATCTTCGCAGATCTTCTGCAGGGCTCCAAAGGCTCCCTGAGTGCAGAGGGACAGAGAAACAAAGGTGGGTGGTGGTCCGGGCCTCCCCATGCCCCCTCTGGCCATCCATGGCTTCTCACCTACCTCACAAGTGTTGTAATCCTCCGAGTTGAGCAGGTTGCACAGCTGAGGCAGCAGCTCAGGCCACATCTGCAGCTCACCCTTGGAAGCGATGGTGGTGATGAGAATGCCTGGGGCGGCCGGGAAAGGACGCTGCCTGAGGCTGGGCGGGGGCTGCCCAGCACCTCCCTCTCCCACTGGGCACCCCCAGAGCTGCCTTTCTGTCCCCTAGCCCATGTATGCCCTATACATCCCTCTCTCTCTCATTTTTTTTTTAAGAGATAAGAGTTTGCTCTGTTGCCCAGGCTAGAGTGCTGTGGCATAATCACAGTCCACAGCAGCCTCAAACTCCTGGCCTCAAGCCATCTTCCCACCTCAGCCTTCTGAGTAGCTGGGACTGCAGGCACATGCCACTAGCCCAACTAATTTTTTTTTTTTTTGACATGAAGTCTCACTCTGTAACCCAGGCTAGAGTGCAATGGCACAATCTTGGCTCAACGCAACTTTCACCTCCGAGATTCAAGCAATTCTCCTGCCTCAGCCTACCGAGTAGCTGGAACTACAGGCAAGTGCCACCATACCCGCCTCATTTTTTGTATTTTTAGTAGAGACGGAGTTTCATCATGTTAGCCAGGATGGTCTCAATCCCCTGACCTGGCGGTCCACCCGCCTTGGGCTCCCAAAGTGCTAGGATTACAGGTGTGAGCCACTGCACCCAGTTTTGTTTTTTTTTGTTTTGTTTTGTTTTGTTTGAGACAGGGTTTCGCTCTTGTTGTCCAGGCTAGAATGCAGTGGTGCAACCTTGGCTTACCACAACCGCCACCTCCAGGGTTCAATCAATTCTCCTGCCTCAGCCTCCCAAGTAGCTGGGATTACAGGCATGTGCCACCATACCCAGCTGTTTTTTTTATTTTTTAGTAGAAACAGGGTTTCTCCATGTTGGTCAGGCTGGTCTTGAACTCCCAACCTCAGGTGATCCACCTGCCTTGGCTACCCAAAGTGCTGGGATTATAGGCATGAGCCACCGCTCCCAAGTATCACCCGACTAATATTTTTTTTTGAGACGGAGTCTCGCTCTGCAGTGCAGTGGCATGATCTCGGCTCACTGCAACCTCCACCTCCCCAGTTCAAGCAATTCTCCTGCCTCAGCCTCCTCAGTAGCTGGGATTACAGGCACTTGCCAGCACGCCTGGCTAATTTTTGTATTTTTAGCAGAGATGGGGTATCACCATCTTGGCCAGGATGGTCTTGATCTCTTGACCTTGTGATCCGCCCGCCTCAGCCTCCCAAAGTGCTGGGATTACAGGTGTGTACCACCTGACTAATTTTTAAAAATTTTTGTAGAGATGGGATCTCGCTATGTTCCCCAGGATGGCCTAAAACTCCTGGCCTCAAGCAATTCTCCTGCCTCAGCCTCTAAAACCACTGGAATTACAGGCATGAGCGACTGCTCCTGCCCTTGACATAGGTAGAAAGGGTACTCTTTGACTCAGTAAGCACCCTGAGCCTTACTGTGAGCCAACTCCGTTCCAGGTCCTGAGGTGCAGCACAAAGCAAAACACAAAACCCCCACCCTTGGGAGTGGGAAACAAGCCATGAAGTAAATTAGCCAAAAAACTGGGAGAGGATGGGCACAGCGGCTCACACCTGTAATCCCAGCACTTTGGGAGCCAAGGTGGGTGGTCAGGAGTTAGAGACCAGCCTGGCCAATATGGTGAAACCCCATCTCTATTAGAAATACAAAAATTAGCCAGGTATGGTGGGGGATGCCAGTAATCCCAGCTACTCGAGTGGCTGAGGCAGGAGAATCGTTTGAAGTGAAGATAGTGCCACTGCACTCCAGCCTGGGATGGAGCAAGACCGTATGTCAAAAAAAAAAAAAAAAAAAAAGAACTGAGAGGGGCCAGATGCCAAGGACTAGAGGGGAAACACAGCAGAAAAGATGGTGAGAAAGGAATGTAGGTGAAGGTAGCAACTTTAGATTGGGTGGCTAAAGCAGGCCTCGTTAAGGTGACAACTTGATATCTGAACCAAGACCTGAAGGAGGTGAAGGAGTTATGGGAGGAATCATCCAGGCTCCTGGGAAAGGGCATCTCAGGCAGGGGAATCTACGGTGCAAAGGCCTGGGGTGAGGACAGGCATGGTGTGCTAAGAGACGAGTGAGGGGCCACTGGGGCTGGGCAGAGACTGGGAGGAGGGGAGAGGGAAAGGAGGTGAGGGAAAGAAGGTGGCAGGGACAGGTTGTACTGCCTATTAGCCATCCAGGAGTTACATACAGCAAACATCTGAGGTGCCAGGGCAGGGCAGTGCATGAATCTGGTGACAGAGATGGATTCTGTCAAGTGCAGAGAAGGCATTTGCTGCCAGGAGATGGCAGTGTTTCCCAAAGGTGGAAACTAAACAGCAAAAAGGTGCTCCCTGCGGTGGGTAGGTACCCACTGAGGACTGTATAACTTCGGCTCAGCCACATCACCTCATTGTCTGTGCCTCAGTGCTTTCAGCCCTCAGAAGAGATCAAGAAAACCAGCCTCCTAAGGTTAGCAGTAAGTTTCTTTCTTGCCTCAGACTCCAGAGCAGCTGGGATTACAGGCGCACACCACCATGCCCAGTGAATTTTTGTACTTTTAGTAGAGATGGAGTTTTGCCATGTTGGCCAGGCTGGTCTCAAACTCCTAACCTCAGGTGATCCACCCGCCTTGGCCTCCCAAGGGGCTGGGATTATAGACATGAACACCTAGCCTGATTATAAGGAAGTTTCAATGACTTAGCCCAGAGCCTGGCACCTAGAATGAGCTCAGAATGTCCAGATCCCTTCTGGTGACCAGGGAGGGCATTTTTGTGGGACTAAAAGTCACTCTTTTTTTGAGATGGAATCTCACTCTGTCACCTAGGCTCAAGTGCAGTGGTACAGTCTTGGCTCACTGCAACTTCCGCCTCCCAGGCTCAAGCCAATCTCCTGCCTCAGCCTCCTGAGTAGTTGGGATTACAGGCGCCCACCACCATTCCTAGCTAATTACACACACACACACACACACACACACAAATATATTTTATAAATAAGACGGAGTTTCACTATGTTGGCCAGGATGGTCTCAATCTCCTGACCTTGTGATCCGCCCACCTCAGCCTCCCGGAGTGCTGGTATTACAGGCGTGAGCCACTGCACCTGGCCTAATTTTTTATATTTTTAGTAGAAATGGCGTTTCACCATGTAGGCCAGGCTGGTCTCCAACTCCTGACCTCAAGTGATCTGCCAGCCTCAGCTTCCCAAAGTGCTGGGATTATAGACTCGAAACACCCCACCCAGCCAAAAGTCCCATTTTTTTTGAGAAGCAGTCTTGCTCTGTTGCCCTTGCTGGGGTGCAGTGGCACGATCTCGGCTCACTGCAACCTCTGCCTCCAGGGTTCAAGCAATTCTCCTGCCTTAGCCTACTAAGTAGCTGGGATTACACGACCCCACCACCACACCCAGCTAAATTTTTCTATTTTTAGGGGGTTTTGCCATGTTGGCCAGACTGGTCTCAAACTCTTGACCTCAGACGATCTGCCCACCTCGGTCTCCCAAAGTGCTGAGACCACAGGTGTGAGCCACTGCACCCAGTCAATAATTATTTTTTGAGACAGGGTCTTGCTGTCTGTCACCCAGGCTGGAATGCAGTGGTGTGATCACAGCTCACTGAAGCCTCGACCTCCCGAGCTCAAGCAACCCTCCTGCCTCAACCACCTGAGTAGTTGGGACCACAGGTACACATCACCATGCCCAGCTAATTTTTATTTTTTGTAGAGATGGGATCTCACTACGTTGCCTAGACAAGTCTCAAACTCCTGGGCTCAAGTGACAGTCCCACCTCAGCCTCCCAAATAGCTGGGACTATAGGCAAATGCCACTGTGACCAGCCTAGAAGCAATCTTTTTAAGTTGATGTAGTTTTTGTTTTTGTCTTTTTTTTGAGACAGAGTCTAGCTCCATCGTCCAGGCTGGAGTGCAGTGGCACGATCTTGGCTCACTGCAACCTCTACTTCCTAGGTTCAAGTGATTCTCCTATCTCAGTCTCCTGAGTAGCTGGGATTACAGGCCCCCATCACCATGCCTGGCTAAATTTTTGCATTTTTAGTAGAGACAGGGTTTTGCCATGTTGGCCAGGCTGGTCTCAAACTCCTGACGTCAGGTGATCCACTCACCTCAGCCTCCCAAAGTGCTAGAATTACAAGCATGAGCCACTGTGCCCTGCCTAAATTTGATATAAATTTAAGGAAAAAAATTTAAGTTCAGCAGGGCGTGGTAGATCATACCTGTAATCCCACTTTAGGAGGCCCAGGCAGGCAGATCACTTGAGGTCAAGAGTTCAAGACCAGCCTGGCCACCATGACTAAACCCCATCTCTACTAAAAATACATAAAAACTAGCCGAGCATGGTGGCGCATGCCTGTGGTCCCAGCTACTCGGACGCCTGAGGCAGGAGAATCACTTGAACCTGGAAGGCAGAGGATGCAGTGAGCCAAGATCACGCCACTGCACTCTAGCCTGGCTGACAGCGAGATTCAGTCTCAAACAACAACAGAAACAAAAAAAGCTTTAAGTTAGTAGCAATCAGTAGTGTTAATACTTAGCAGTAGCAAAATAAATAAATATGAATAATTAAGGTAAAATTGCTTCAGTTAATTTTTGTGTGTGTGACAGAGTTTCACTCTTGTTGCCTAGGTTGGAATGCAATGGCTAGTTCCAGGCTCACTGCAACCTCCACCTTCTAGGTTCAAGTGATTCTCCTACTGCCTCAGACTCCTGGATAGCTGGGATTACAGACATTTACCACCATGACCAGCTAATTTTTTTGTATTTTAAGTAGAGACAGGTTTCACCATGTTGGCCAGGCTGATCTTGAACTCAACGTCAGGTGATCCACCTGCCTCAGCCTCCTAAAGTGCTGGGATTACAGGTGCGAGCCACCACACCCAGCCAATTCTTAGTTATCTTTCTGTAACTTACCCAGACCACCTTCCAGGAGTCAGAAAAGGTTCTACTGAAAACCTAATTCATGTTATACCTGAAACATAAATACCTGCATTTCTTTTTTTTTTTTTGGAGATGGAGTCTCGTTCTGTTGCCCACGCTGGAGTGCAGTGGCATGATCTAGGCTCACTGCAACCTCTGCCTCCCAGGTTCAAGCAATTCTCCTGCCTTAGCCTCCCAAGTAGCTGGGATTACAGGCATCCGCCACCACACTCAGCTAATTTTTTGTATTTTAGTAGAGACAGGGTTTCACCATGTTGCTCAGGCTGGTCCCGAACTCCTGACCTTGTGATCCGCCCACCTCAGCCACCCAAAGTGCTGGGATTACAGGCGTGAGCCACCGCACCCGGCCCCATACCTGCATATTTTAACTGCTATACCCTCAGCACTCAGCCCAGGGCCTAACTCAAAACTCTACATGTTGCATGACTATCTCAGAGGCAAGAAGGACTATTTCAGGAGGGAGTGGTTCCAGAGCATGGCCCTGCACTGCCTCAGCTATTTTGCTGCTTACCCAGGCAGGTCCCTTAACAGCTGAGTGCCTCAGTTTCCTCATCTGTCAAATAGTAATAGTACTACCATATAGGGTGCCAGAGCATTCCATGAAGCAGTAACTTAACATGCTAAGAAGCCTCTTAGCTGAGAGGGAGATTTCAGTGTGTCCTCAGAGGCCAACCCCCACTGCCCCTCTCACCAATCGTGGCTCGGATGAGCGAGGAAGCATCGCCAATGTTGTTGAGACACTCCTGTTTGATGAAGTCCGCCACAGGGGGTGGAAAGCTCTGATAGTGCGCCTTCACGTTGTTCTTGAGGATGAGGCCACTGAGAGAGCGTGTTGGCTCATCTGGGAGGAGGAAGGCTAAGGTTCAGGGGCCCACCGGGGAGAAAGCAGGGTCCCGATCGCATGGAAGGGAGCAAAGGGCGTACCTTCTGACTTGAGTCTGGTCAGGACGAAAATCAGGTAGTTGTTGAAGTCAGGAAACTGGTTGAGTTGTTTGAGTTTCTGCCAGGCTGTTAAGGGACTTGGAAGACAGAGGCCTTCCCCAGGCCAGGCCCCTCACTATGTACTTGACACCATCTCTGACCACTGGGACCAGGCTGCCAACTCCTGGGGGATCCCGCTCATCAAACCCCTAATAAGCCCACAGAGCACCTCAGAAACATCAAATTCATACAAGGAGTTGGGTGGAATATCTGAGTCTCCCATCCACTCCTGAAGACCCAGCCAGAGCAGGAGAGAGGAGAATCCCACTACACTTAAAGTGGCAGCTGCTAGTCAGCTCTCCTCACTAGCAGGCTGTGCTTTTTTGTTTTGTTTTTGTTTTAAAAAAAAGAGAGAATCCAAATTTTAGGGTGAGTCATGCTCACGGTTTATAGATTTTTTTTTTTTTTTTGCGACAGTCTTGCTTTGTCACCCAGGCTAGAGTACAATGTCATGATCTCAGCTCACTACGACCTCCACCTCCCAGGTTCAAAGGATTCTCCTGTTTCAGCCTCCAGATTAGCTTGGATTACAGGCACTCGCCACCATGCCTGGCTTAATTTTTGTATTTTTAGTAGAGACAGGGTTTCTCCATGTTGGTCAGGCTGGTCTCAAACTCCTGACCTCAGGTGTTCTGCCCGCCTCGGCCTCCCAAAGTGCTGGGATTACAGGTATGAGCCACCACACCTGGCCAAAATTTAAAATTTTTATCTTTATATATCTTTTTTTTTTTTTTTTGAGGTGGAGTTTCACTCTTGTTGCCCAGGCTGGAGTGCAATGGCATGATCTCGGCTTACCGCAACCTCTGCCTCCTAGGTTCAAGCAATTCTCCTGCCTCAGCCTCCCGAGTAGCTAGGATTGCAGGCGCGAGCCACCATGGCAGGCTAATTTTGTATTTTTACTAGAGACGGGGTTTCACCATGTTGGTCAGGCTGGTGTCAAACTCCCAACCTCAAGTGATCCGCCTGCCTAGGTCTCCCAAAGTGCTAGGATTACAGGCATGAGCCACAGCGCCAAGCCTATTTAACTTTTTTTTGAGACGGGGTCTGGCTCTGTTGCCCAGGCTGGCTGGAGTACAGTGGCACAATCTCAGCTCACTGCAACCTCCAGTTCCTGGCCTCTAGCCATCCTCCCACCTCAGCCTACAAAGTAGGGGAGGGAACATCCCCTGGGGCATGCCACCACACCCAACTAATTTTTGTATTTTTTTGTGGAGACCGGGTCTCAATATGTTGCCCAGGCCGGTCTCAAACTCCTGGGTTCAGGCGATCTACCTGCCTCAGCCTCCCGAAGTGCTCTGATTACAGGCATGAGCCACCCCGTTGGGCCAGGTCCTACCTTACTAGTTAATGGAATAGATGTTAGTGTTCAATGAACATTCGGAATTTTCATCATTTTTGATAACAATCCCCGCAGCTCTGGAAATGGGACCCAGGAATTCTAATTCTTCTCTGTCCAGGACAGATCCTCCCCACAGCAGAAAAAATCTGGGGACAGGGGGAGTCAGTCCCTCTCTTTCTCCCTCTGGTCTTCAGAAGCTGCAGACATCTACCCGGTTCCCCCAGCCCGGAAGGAAGGAAGGATACATCCTGCACGATGCGCTGAGTGGCTGTGTTGGGCGACTGTGAGTCTTTGAGCAGCTGCAGGACCTGCTGCAGGCCCTGCTCGTCTGGCTGCCAGTCCATGGCGCAAGGCAAGCTGCGGGGGTAGGGGCCGGGGTCAGCGCTGGGTCTCTGGGGCTCCGTGTGAGACCCAGGTGGAGCCCCTGAGGCCGCGGTGGCCGCATGACGACGGGAACGCCCTCGGCGGACAGGCAGAGGCCTTCGATCCACGCCCGCCAAAGTGCGGGGTCCCCGCCAGCTGCGCCATCCTCGGCCGCGCAGTCGCGGGATCGGGAGCGCAGGAGGGGGGATGTGGAAGCGAACTACAGGCGGCGGCGGTGGGGCCCGGCGGATCCTCATGGGACCCAGCGAAGAGCCCTCGTCCCAGGGCGGCCCATGCCGCCGACCCCGACTCCGAGCCCGAAGGCTTCCGCCTCCTTCGCAGTGGCTGGGCGAGGGCCCATCCGCCTCCACATCCAGGGGCCCCGCCCCAGACCGTGATAGCGCCCCGGCCCCCGTGGTCTCTTAGATGCAGGCACAGTCCCTGAAGAGTCCCCTTCTCCAGAAACCCGGCCCTTAACGTCTTCCAGATCCCAGAGGCCGCCTGCCCTGGTCCAATTTATGAGTTTTCCCCGATGCACCGTTCCAAGACGATCGTCCTGATCTCTCCTGCCTCCCCTGTCCCGGCCCTTCAAGCTCTGTGGATGCCAGATATCCCAACCTGTGCCCTAGACAAATTCTAACAATTCCCCTTAATCAGGCCCAAAGCAGTCCCCCGATAGGTCTCCCTTGCCTCTTCGAATGAGAGGCAGCCAAGCCCGCCCAACCTACTCTAGGAGCCCCCTGGACGATCCCAGTAGCCTTCCCCAATAAGATCTGGCCAAGCCTCTCCCTGAAACCCCCTCCGCCTCCGTCAGCAGTAACTCTTGCTGACGATATCTGCAGCCTCTCCCAATCAAGTTCAACCGAGGCCCCCACCACCTCGAGTCGGGAGCCCCCCACCACCTCGAGTCGGTAACCCCTTGGTCCGATCCTAGCAGCCTCCCCCAGTTCGGCCTGGGTGAACACCCCCCCGGGGCATTCCCCTCAACGGATCCCAGTGATGCCTCGAAGTCAGATCCAGGAAAACCCTCTAAGCCGAAGTCTGACGCCCCTCCCTTTCAGGGCCCCAAAAGCTCCCCTCCCCCAGCCCAGCCCAACTTTTCAGTGCGGCCTCCCCCAATCAGACCCAACCAAGGCCCACCGAAATAGGCCCCTACACACACCCGATCCTCGCGACGTCCCCCAATCAGGCCCCAAGCAGTCCCCAGACGCTTCCCCCAATCAGATCCCCTCCAGCCCGACCCCAGCAGCCCCACTGGCCCTCTTCTCGCGAAGCCCCAACCTGGCCTGGCTCCGAGGCCCCACCCCCTAAGCTCGGCTCGGCTCCCCCCTCCCCCGCCCGGCCCGTTCTCCCTGCCACCAAGATCGGGCCCAACCGGGTTCCCGGCCTTTCCCGGTCGGGCGCGGCCCCGACGCCCGGGCCGCGCGCGGCGCAGGCCCGGTGCCCGGCGGGGGTCGACGCAAGCTGGGGCCAAGAGGGTCGGGCTCTGAGTGAGGCCCACTTACCCGGCCCCGGGCAGCAGCGGCGGCGCCTCGCGCTGCGGCTTCTCCAGAGACTCGCGCGAAAGGAGGGAGCCAAAGAGAGAGAATTTAAAAAAAAAAAAAGAAAGAAAAAAAAGGAAAAACGCGGCCTTAGGTGAGCCGCCGCGGCTCCCGTACTCCGTTCAAACTGGTCCCGCCGAGCCAATCGGAAGGTTCAACCTTCACACGTGCCCTGGCACTGGGGAAACCCGGGCTGAGACGAGGCCCGGTCACGTGACGAAAGAGTTGCCGCCTCTTTGGCTTCTCTAGCCGGGCGGTCCTCCCAACGTCTCGTTTTCTCAGCATCTCATGCTGACCTGACCGCAATCTCTTTTAGCTACAGCCAGGAGTTTGGTAGCGCGTAGGGACTTTCAGTGTGTGATGGATCCAGGATCCCCTCGGCCTGAACCAGCTGCCTCCTTGTCACTTCCTCCACAAAAAATTGAAATGTGCCTCCCTTCCCCCATCCAGAGGTACTTGGGAGGAATACGCTGTGTGCGCGCAAAGAAAGAGCTGAGCGTGGTCTTCATACCCCAGAGACAAAGGAAAGCAGGCAGGACAGAGTAACTGCCTGAGACAACCTGGGTTCCTACAGAAACCTCCGCCACTTTTTGCATTATTTTCCAGTACTGTTTGACAGTTTTTTACAAGGAGATGAAAAAGCCACAAAGATACAAATTTTTAAATAAAACGAAATTAACTAATAAACTTTGAACCGGGCCTAATCCCTTTCCCTACCTGAAGCTGAATGAGGTGGAACAGCCTAGGAAATTCTGGCAAGGGCAGGGTCATGAAAAAAGAAATCTTTGTGATCCTTGCGATGTCTGAAGACAGTAAGGCACCGTTTTTTCTTCTCTTGAGAGAGGAGCAGATGGGAAAGAGCTGGAGACCCTGTAACGTCCTGGTTTCCCCTCCCTGGCCTGCCGATAACAAAGTGGGTGACCTCTTGCCACTTGAAGCCTCAGTTTCCCTACTTGTCAAATGGGTTTAAGAACGGTTCCCGCTATTAGAGATCATCCAAGCTAATATGACCTGGCCAACCCTAAAGTGTTCTTTAAAAACGTGGCTTTAGGCCGAGTGCGGTGGTTTACGCCTGTAATCCCAGGACTTTGGGAGGCCTAGGCAGGCGGATCACGATGTCAGGAATTCGAGACCAGCCTGACCAACATGATAAAATCCCCGTCTCTACTAAAAATACAAAAATTACCTGGCCGTGGTGGCGCGCTCCTGTAATCCCAGTTACTCAGGAGGCTGAGGCAGGAGAATTGCTTGAACTCGCGAGGCAGAGGTTGCATTTAGCTGAGATTGCGCCACTGCACTCCAGCCTGGGTGACAGAGCGAGACTCCGTCTCAGACAAACAAACAAACGTGGTTTTACCCTCCAAGGCTCAAGGCTGTTCTTTCACTGTATTCCCCCTCTCTAAGCCGATATTTAATGAATTCTTCTTCGGCTCCGGCTCCGATCCCAAAGAACAACCCATTCCTGCCCTGAGGAACTTTTTGACCTTCAAGAAAGGCAAAGGTCAATTTTTGCTCCTGCCTAAAGAAGAGGAACCGCCCTCTCAACCCACTTGCTGTAGGCAAAGTCAGTCTGGGCTCCATTCAGTCATGAAAAGCAAGTACTGGGGCTTCCCAGGTTAGGGAAGTGTGGGCAGGCGCCTAACTCCATTCGCAGACTCGTGGAAAACACCCTAAAGGAGCAGTTGGGATTTTGGGGTAGCCAGTTCCGCTGGACTGAAACCTGCGCTGAGAAACACGTGCAGAAAGCCGTCACCAACTCATGCGTAAAGGCCTCCCTCGCCCACCCTCCGATAAGCCCTGAAACTACAAATCCCGTCCTGCCACGCGCCAGGGTCGCCGCGCTTTGAGAATTTGGCTGAGAATCAAATTGGGAGGAGGGTCTCTAGATTAACCGAGGTGCATGGGGAGCAGAAGGAAGAGTGAGACTGGGGAGGTGCGACTGAATTTCAAGGTTCCTGGGGCGGATGTGAACGATAAGAGCTTTCTGGTCAAATTTGGGGTCTGCCCCAGATAAGCATCAGATGGGGAGCGAGTTTGGGATGCAGGAGACGATTTGTTAAGGTTCACCCCCTTCATTTAATATGGCAAATTTTCAGCGGCTCGGCACAAGCCCCCGTGACATGTGTGGTCCACATTGTTGGCCCTTGTGTGATCACGGAATTTTTTTCTTCCTCTCTCCATCTGGTGAATTTGAGTACTGATTCAGGACAAGGTTTTGGGTTTTGGCTTTTGTTTTGTTTTTTCCTTTTTTTTTATTTTTTATTTTTGAGACAGAGTCCTACTCTGTCGCCCAGGCTGGAGTACAGTGGTGCCATCTCAGCTCACTGGAACCTCCGCCTCCCAGGTCCTGCCTCAGCTTCCTGAGTAGCTGTAATCACAGGCGACCGCCATCACGCCCAGCTAATTTTTGTATTTTTGGCAAAGACGGGGTTTCACCATAATGGCCAGGCTGGTCTCAAACTTCTGACCTCAGGTGATCCGCCTGCCTCGGCCTCCCAAAGTGCTGGGATTTCAAGCGTGAGCCACCACGCCTGGCCTATCTTTTCCTATTTCTTAAGCATCTGCTGCATGTCAAGAAGTTTCCAAATGTTACCTCATGCAAATCTGCCCTGTGCCTGGCAAACTTACCTCAATTCAATTAGAAGTGCTCCATGCAAAAAGAAACTCGTGGAACTGGTGTCCAACCTCAAATCTGAGATGCCAAATGCTTTCTCAATTTACAACAGCCTCCCTGCCCCAGCGTCTCATCACACTGGTCCTCCGAGTTCAAAGGTCAGCATTTTTACTGACTTAACACAGTCCCCAAACACAGGCAAACTTCTTCACCCTGAGAAGCACTAGCTGTTTTATTTTTTGTTTGTTTTTGTTTTTTGAGACGGAGTCTCGCTCTTTTGCCCAGGCTGGAATGCAGTGGCCCATTGTCTGCTCACTGCAACCCTCCGCCTCCTGGGTTCAAGTGCTTCTCCTGCCTTAGCCTCCGGACTACAGGCTCCCACCACCACGCCCAGCTAATTTTTATATATTTAGTAGAGACAAGGTTTCACCATATTGGCCAAGCTGGTCTCAAACTCTGGACCTTGTGATCCGCCGGCCTTGGCCTCCCAAAGTGCTGGGATTATAAGCGAAAGCCACTGCACCCGGCCAGCACTAGCTGTTTTAAACAATGGCAGGGTTAGACTGGGTAAGTAGTATGAATATTAACCCTTGCTTTAGAACTTGACTCTAGACTGGGTGCAGTGGCTCACGCCTGTAATCCAAGCACTTTGGGAGACTGAGGGGGACAGATCACGAGGTCAGGAGTTCCAGACCAGTCTGGTCAACATGATGAAACCCTGTCTCTACTAAAAATACAGAAACTAGCCGGGTGTGGTGGCGTGCACCTGTAATCCCAGCTACCAGGAGGCTGAGGCAGGAGAATCGCTTGAACCCAGAAGGTTGAGGTTACAGTGAGCAAAGATTGAGCCACTGCACTCCAGCCTCGGCAAAAGAGCAAAACTCCGTTTAAAAAAAAAAAAAAAAAAAAAAAAAAAAAGAACTTAGCTTTAGAGATGCTTCTGTATTTACCCCTATTTGATAGATGAAGAACCTAAGTGACTTACCCAAGATCACACAGCCAACAGGCATCAGAATAGTTTGAAGCCAGGGCTGTGTGACTCACCAAAACCTGGAGTCTCCTCCCTCTTCAGACTTTTCTCAGGTCAGAGCTGGTAAGTACTGTAAAGGGAGGTGCCTGGACTTTCAGCTCCTCCTGCCTCTTGACACTAGAATAGACACTGAGATGCTGCAGGGCGACCTACTTCTCAGGCTTGTGTTGCTTTTTAAAGATCCAGTCTCTGCTGGTGGCTCTGGGGGAGGAGGAGGTAGGGATGGCGCCATTAACTTCCTGTATTCCCTCCCCCAACCCTCCATCCCCAAAGCCAAAGTCACACCTGGGCTAGTTTAGGATCCCCAAAGTAGGAGGAAGAGACCTTTCAGCGCATGTGCAAACTAACGCAGAAAAACCTTCTTGTATGTTAGCAGGAAGTGAGAAGGGAAAGGTAGCTGCTTGCTGTTTCTTCCACAAGCCAGCTGTGATTTCAGCTCAGGGTCTTTGCATCTTCTGTTCCTTCTCTTCCTCACTGCCTGTTCCACTTCCTTCGGGCAGGACTTGGAAAAAATGTAACCTTCCCAGGGAGGTCATCCCTGACCAACTTACTAAAAATTGCCATCTTACCCACTTTCATGCTAGGTACCCCCTTTTCACACATTATTTTTTCCACTATACTGTATTACCATCTGATATGCTCTGTGTACTATTCTGTTTCTTGTCCGTTTGTCCCCACAAGAATGTCAGATCGGCAAGAGCAGGGATTGATTTATTTACGTATTTTTATTTTTTGGAGTAGTGGTCTCACTGTGTTGCCCAGGCTAAAGTGCACTGGTGTGATAATGGCTCACTGCAGCCTCCGATTTCTGGGCTGAAGCGATCCTCCGAAGCACCTGGTACTGTAGGCATGTGCCACCACACCTGGATAAGTTCTTTTATTTTTTTTGATGTGGACTCTTGCTCTGGTTCCCAGGCTGAAGTGCAGTGGGTTGATCTCGGCTCACTGCAACCTCCTCCCTCCCAGATTCAAAATATTCTGCTGCCTCAGCCTCCTGAGTAGCAGGGATTACAGGCACCTGCCACTATGCCCAGCTAATTTTTGTATTTTTAGTAGAGACGAGGTTTTACCATGTTGGCCAGGCTGGTCTCAAACTCCTGACTTCAGGTAATCCACCCAGCTTGGCCTCCCAAAGTGCTGGGATTACAGGTGTGAGCCACCGTGCCCAGCCTATTATTATTGTTTTGTTTTGTTTTTTTGAGATAGCTCACTTTGTCATCCAAGCTGGAATGTAGTGGTGCAATCTCAGCTCACTGCAACCTCTGCCTCCCATGATGAAGCAATTCTCCTGCCTCAGCCTCCTGAATAGCTCCGATTACAGGAACTTGCCACCATACGCAGCTAATTTTTGTATTTTTTATAAAGATTGGCCACGCTGGTCTTGAATTTCTGACCTCAAATGATCCCCCCACCTTGGCCTTCCAAAGAGCTGGAATTACAGGTGCGAACCACCACACCCAGCTAATTTTTTGTATTTTTAGTAGAAACGGGGTTTCACCATGTTAGCCAGGCTGGTCTTGAACTCCTGACCTCAGGTGATCCACCTGCCTTGGCCTCCCGAAGGTCTGGGATTACAGGTGTGAGCCACCACACACCTGACCAATTTTTTTTTTTTTTTTTTTTTTTGAGGCAGAGTTTCGCTCTTGTTACCCAGGCCAGAGTGCAGTGGCGCGATCTCAGCTCACCGCAACCTCTGCCTCCTGGATTCAGGCAATTCTTCTGCCTCAGCCTTCTGAGTAGCTGGGATTACAGGCACACACCACCATGCCCAACTAATTTTTTTTTTGTATTTTTAGTAGAGACGGGGTTTCCCCATGTTGGCCAGGATGGTCTCCATCTCTTGACCTCGTGATCCACCCACCTCGGCCTCCCAAAGTGCTGGGATTACAGGCATGAGCCACCTCGCCCGGCCCCAACTTTTTTTTTTAGTAGCAAGAAGGGTCTTGCTGGCTGGGCACAGTGGCTCACGCCTGTAATCCCATCACTTTGGGGTGCTGAGGTGGGTGGATCACCTGAAGTCAGCAGTTTAAGACCAGGCTGGCCAACATGGTAAAACCCTGTCTCTACTAAAAAAAAAAAAAAAAAAAAAAAAAAAAAAGGGCAGGGACTGCGGGGGAAAAAAAGACAAGACATAAACAAAAACAAAAAAATTTGTTTTTGGGGGGTGCCTGTAATCCCAGCTACTCGGGAGACTGAGGCAGGAGAATCACTCGAACACGGAAGACAGAGGTTGCCAAGACTGCTATTGCACTCCAGCCCGGGCAACACAGAAAAAACTCCGCCTTACAAAAAAAAAAAAAAAAAAAAAAAAAAAGGGTTTTGCAATATTACCCAGGCTGGTCTCAGACTCCTAGGTTCAAGTGATCCTCCTGTGTCTCAGCCTCCCCAGTCACTGGGATTACAGATGTGAGCCACCATTTTGGGCAGGGCAGGGTTTTTGTCTGTTTGGGTAGTTGACTCCACATAGCAGGTGCTAATCATCTGTTACTGAATCAATGCCCAGCCCCAACCCCTACAGAACAGACTGCATTTGGCAAAATCTGAGAGCTTGTGGTGCGCTGGGGTGGGAGGCCCATTCCCAGGACCACAGCCCTCTGCCTTCCACCCTCTGCTTCCTGAAGCCATGTTTCTCTGAGTCTTGGTCCTCTTTTGATAGAAAGTGGAAGGAGGGGCCAGGCACAGTGACTCCTATGGCAGATCACTTGAGGTCAGGAGTTTGAGACCAGCCTGGTCCAAATGGTGAAACCATGGGCCGGGCTTGGTAGCTCACACCTGTAATCCCAGCCCTCTTCCACTTTCTTTTTGTTTTTTGAGATAAGGTCTGAGAGTGCGGAGACTGCTCAGCTGCTGCCATTCCTTCCTGGGAAGACTAGGGGGAGCCCATAGCTGGAGGCCCCCAATGTTGCTCCATGTCCAGCAGGTTTGAGATGACGCAAGGGCATCTTAAAATCTGTGTGAGTTTGGTGCAGAACAGGTGGAGCCAGGAAGCTTCCAGCTCCACCAGGATGCGCAATGGAGCCAGAAGGAGGGCATGGAAGGGCCAGGAGGTCTGTGCCAATGGTCATGTTCTGCAAGGTGGGACAGAAAAACCCCATCGCCCTCCTTCTCTTGAGGGTGTATGCATCTGGGAGGGACCCCAGCCTCCCTCAAAGGGCTTCAAGTAGAGGATTGCTTGAGCCCAGGAGTTGGAGAGCAGCCTGAGCAACACAGGCAGACCCTGTCTCGAAAAAATATTTAACAACTAGCAGATCATGGTATTGTGAACCTGTGGTCCTTGCTACTTGCTGGCTAAGGTGGGAAGAGGCTGGGAAGTTAAGGCTGCAGCGTGGCAGTGAGCCTTGTTCGCAGCACTGCACTCTAGCCTGGGCGACAGAGCAAGACAATCTCAAAAAAAAAAAAAAGGGGGGGGGGCACAAAATCATGAAATCTCCCCCCATAATCCATCCTCCTCCTCACTTATGAGGCCCCCATTAGGCCCAAGCCCTCTCCAACCTGGCTGTTCCCTGTCTGGGACTCTGCCTTACCTCCCTCAGACTCTGATCAAATGTCACCTAAAAGACATACCCCCTTCCTCCCCAGCTGCAAAAGGGCTTCCCCTTTTTGTTTGTGTCTGTCTCCTTCTGTAAGGGCAGGGAGGGTGTGGTGTGTTATGTTCCCAGCTGCGGCCCCAGAGCCTTGAAGAGCACTTAGTACTCCTAAGTGTCTGCTGAATGCACAGTGCAACAGCTTTGGCTCAGCCAAAATGGAACTGTGAAGAGAAAGTGAGCCTAAGGCAGCACAGTGGGGATGCAGCAGTGAGGGGAGATGGATCCTGGGGAAAGCCCAGGCCTACAGGAGGGGATGTGCCCCTGTCCTTCCTACACCCTTCACATCCCACTCCTTACCTGGCCAGACCCAGGCTCTGACAGGTACAATGCCAGCTACTGGGGGATAGGCTTAGGTTTGACAGCGCAAAGAAGACAAATCAGGCACACAGCTCCGGCACTAAGTCAAGTTCTTTACTTCCCAGAAGTGATGGCTAAGGGGAGGAAGGAGGGTGAGAAGAGGAAGAGAAAGCCAGAGAGAATGAGGAGGTGGGAGGAGGGGGGACAGTAAACCACTGTTCTATGAAGTCTCATGAGACAAGTGCTCAAGGTAAAAAAAGAGTCCTGGAGAATCGTCCACGGCTGCGGGAAGCATCTCGGTTTCCTTTTGCTTTTAAGTCCTCTCGGGGAAGGCTGCCGCCGCTGCCGCTGCATTAAATAGTTATGTACATCGCAGAGAGTCCCAGGCCATGGGCAGGCGGGGGGGGGGGGGGCGCGTCATTTCACCAGGGGCCGAGTTTTATCATCGTCACCGCACTGGTGGGCTTTGTACTTTTTCACTTCTGCCATGTACTTGGCCCATGCGTCACCTTTACTTGTTAATACCTGTGGGAAGGGGATGGAGTTGGGAGGGGTGTGCCAGGAACCAGGGTCAGGACTGCCCTGAGACAGCTGACCCATTCCCAGTGTCACCCAGAAAGCTCTGGGTTTGAGTTAAAGATCATACAGTCAAGTTATCTGGGGACCTGTTGACAGCCCTCCTACCCTGCCAGGCACTCAACAAAGGCTTGGATACCAGACAGGGAGGGAGAAGGCTGCGCACAAAGGCTGGAAGGGAAAGGTAATCTGGGTGGCCCCGCTACACCCAGCCTGCTCACCTCATCCTCCGTCTTCTGCTTCTTGGCTACTATTCCCGTCTTGAGGGCTAGTTTGTTCCCGCCTCTGCGTTTGCCCACCTGGGTGAAGGGACAGAAGACTGCAACGGTTACAGGAGCCGGGACCGCCTGTGGCGGCGCTGAGGCCCACTACACCTTCCTAGCCCGGCCTGGTGGCCCGTCCTGACGCCGCGCCCAGCTCCGCCAGCCGGCCGACCTGCGCAGCAGAGAGGAGCACACGCGACTCAGCGCCTGCCCTGGGCCGGCGGTGCCCTCCCAGGGATCGAGAAGAATGCCCACCTCAGTGGAGACCAGTTCTCTCCTCACTTTCCATGCCAAGGCCCCACCCTCCCCAGCGGGGACCACAAAAGGTGGGAACAACTCCCTTTATCGAGCACATTCTGTATGCTAAGCCCTGTGCCAAGTGCTGTGGATGTATCATCTCCTTTCACTTTCCCAGCTACCCTAAAATGAAGTTACAACCACCCTCTTTTTGGCCGGGCGTAGTGGCTCATGCCTGTAATCCCAGCACTTTGGGAGACTGAGTCGGGTGGATGACCTGAGGTCAAGAGTTCGAGACCAGCCTGGCCAACATAGTGAAACCCCATCTCTACTAAAAATACAAAAAAAATTAGCTAGGCTTGGTGGTGCGCGCCTGTAATCCCAGCTACTGGGGCTGAAGCCGGAGAATTGCTTGAGCCTGGGAGGTGGAGCTTGCAGTGAGCCAAGATTGCGTCACTGCACTCCAGCCTGGGAAACAAGAGCAAGATGCCATCTCAAAAAAAAAAAAAAGAGAGAGATTATGCTAACAACAAACAATGGAGCTGATTCAGTGTCAGGTGGGTCAAAGCCTCTGGATAGCATACTCAGCCATTAAGCACCACTGCCTTCCCTGTACCTAACCTGGCATGGCCTACTTGAGGGTGTAACCAAAATGGCCCCTCAATGAACAAATGAAAAAGATGCAACAACTACTGCTACTCCCATTCATGAAGGGATACTCAGCCTCCACTCTCAGGTGTCATACCAACCCCAGTCCTGACACTTTTCCTTATTTGCCCTTTCCTCAAAGGAAGTCTTCCCCTAGCCTTTCATCCTGTATCCTACCTTCTCCCACTGATTGAGGAATTCCTGTGTTCCAGGGGCTGCAACAGGCTCCACAGCCAGGCATTAAGTAACCTGTGCTGCTGGGACGATTTCTTTTTCTTTTTCAGACAGTCTCACTCTGACCCCCAGGCTAGAGTGCAGTGGTACAAGAGATCTTGGCTCACTGCAACCTCTGCCTCCCGGGTTCAAGTGATTCTCCTGCCTCAGCCTCCCAAGTAGCTGGGATTACAGGTATGTACCATCAAGCCTGGCTAATTTTTGTATTTTCAGTAGAGACAGGGTTTCACCATGTTGGCCATGCTGGTCTCCAACCCCTGACTTCAGGTGATCCACCTGTCTGAGCCTCCCAAAGTGCTGGGATTACAGGCCTGCTATTTCATACCGATTTTTTTTTTTTTTTTTGAGATAGTCTCTTGTTCTGTCATCCAGGCCAGAGTGCCTTGGTGCAATTATGGCTCACTGCAGCCTGTATCTCCTGAGCTCAAGCGATCCTCCTGCCTCAGCCTGTGAGGTGCTAACAACAAACAATGGAGCTGTTTCGCTTTCACTGGGGCTCCAAGCACGTGTAGCACCATGCCCAGCTAACTTTTTAATTTTTTTGTAGAGATGCGTTTTTGCCATATTGTTCAAGCTGGTGTCAAACTCCTGGGCCCAAGCGATCCACCCATCTCGACCTCCCAAAATGTTGGGATTACAGGTATGAGCCACTGCACCCAATCCACGCCCATTTTTAACAAATGAAGAAACTGAGGCTTGCAGAGGTTAGATCACTTGCCCAAAGTCACATGCTGGATCCAGAAATACAGCCCCCAGTCTGTTACTCTCAAGTCAACACTTTTTCCTCCACACTACAGGGACTTGATCTTGGAACACCAGAGACATGGCAAGCTCAGATCCAAAAATCAATATATGCCCTATTTATTTAGCCCAGAGTTTCTCAACCTGGCACTAATAACATTTTGAGCTGAATTATTCTTTGTTTGGGGGTGGGAGGGCGCTACCGCACGCATGGTACGAAGTTGAGCAGCATCCCTGGCCTCTACCCATAGATGTCACTAGCACCCCCTCCAGCAGTTGTGACAACCAAAAATGTCTCTAGACTTTGCCAAATGTGGGGGTGGAGGGAACTGCCCCAATTGAGAACCACTAGTTTAGCCCTTCTTGGAAGACAGGCTCTGTGCTAACCACTTTTCCAGGATCACCTCATAAAACCCTCACCACCACATCAAGAGATGCGACGATGTCTATTTTTGCAACTAGGGAAAATGAGGGTGGGCAGCCCAGAGGCTCCCAGAAAGCAGCGATCTTCTCTGCAAGCTCACCACTGCATACCCAGCTCCTAGCACAACGCCTAGCACGAGGAAAATTGCTCAATAAATGGAGATTGGTGGAATGAGATTCAAGGAAGTCAAGCAATTGTCCTAGGTAAGTAATTGTCCTTACACAGTAAGTGGTCTGAGTCTAATGCATACTGCTCTGAGTCCAGACTTGAATTTGCCCCCTTTTCTCACAATCAGTGGTGGTCCCATGACCCAAGGTCCAGGTACCACTCAAACAAGAAAGAATCCTGATATCCACGTTTCCTCATTTTCCACAGTGCTGAATCCAATACAACTCGGCTCCCACTTCCCACCGGCAGGCTCCTGGAGCCCCCACTCCCGCCCCCAGCCCCCCTCTTGTCGGGAATCCAAGTTCCACATCCTCAGAGAGTGATCCCGACGGGCCCCCTCATTCTGACGGAAAGTGGACCTCGGTCCCGATCCCCCTTCACGGGCCCCGACTCCCGCTATCAGGACGGGCCCTGGCGCCCGCCCCCACCCCCACGGCTCCTTACGAAGCTAAGTGTGGAGCCCGGACCGCCCTTCCTCTTCGGATCCCCGGGGCCCGCGGCGGCGGCCGACTGGTCGGGTCGCTGAGGACCCGGGGGCGGCTCCTCCTGCCGCTGCCGCTGCTCCTCCTCCATCTTCCGCTTGAACAGCTCCAGGAAGCTGCCGTCGTTGGCGAACAAGTTCACGCCGCCCGACACTGGGCTCGAACCCGCGCCCGACACCTCCTCGTCGCCGCTCTCGGGCGACGTCCCCGATCCCGACTCAGCCCAACGGCTCCCACCACCGCCACCGCCCGCGGGGCCCGGCGCCTCCCGGCCTGGAGGCTCCGCCCGTCTCCCTCGGGCAGCCATTTTGTCGCCAGGTGCCGCGCAAAGGACTCCGGGAAAGCCGCTCCGGCCCCGCGCTTGGCGCCCGACTCTTCTCGTCCCGAACAATGCATGACGGGAAGAGGGGTCCGGCCCTCGAGCGCCCGCAGTTGGGGCGGGGAGGGGGCGGGGCGAATGAGAGAACCGACCCAAAGGGGCGGGGCTGGAGGAGGGGCCCCGCCTCGCGGGTTTTTTTGTTTCTGTTTTTTTTGTTTTTTTTTGAGACGGACTTTTCGCTCTTGCTGCCCAGGCTAGAGTGCAATGGCGCGATCTCGGCTCACCGCAACCTCCATCTCCCAGGTTCAAGCGATTCTCCTGCCTCAGCCTCCCGAGTAGCGGGGATTACAGGCACGCGCCACCACGCCCGGCTACTTTTTGTACTCTTAGTAGAGACAGGGTTTCGCCATGTTGGCCAGGCTGGTCTTGAACACCCGACCTCAAGTCATCCACCAGCCTCGGCCTCCCAAAGTGCTAGGATAGCCGTGAGCCACCGCGCCCGGCAGCGGGAGGCTGAGGCAGGAGAATCGCTTTAATACTGGAGGTGGATGTTGCGGTGAGCCGAGATTGCGCCATTGCACTCCAGCCTGGGCAACAAGAGCGAAACATCGTCTCAAAAAAGAAAAAAAAAAATTAGAGACGGGCGTCTGGCTGTACTGCCCAAGCTGGGTCTCGAACTCCTGGCCTCAAGTGATCCTCCCACCTTGCCCTCCCCTCCCTAAGTGTTGGGATTACAGACATGAGCCATCCAGCCCAGTCTGGCGAGGTTTTCTTGTTTGTTTTTTTGGAGACAGAGTCACACTCTCTCACCCAGGCTGGAGTGCAGAGGCGGGATGGTGGCTCACTGCAGCCTCGACCTCCCAGGGCTGAGGTGATCCTCCCACCTCAGCCTCCCTAGTAGCTGAGAAAACGCATGCGCCACTACCCCTGACCAATTTTTTTGTGTGTGGAGATGGGGTTTTGTCATGTTCCCCAGGTTCTTCTCGAACTCCTAGGCTCCAGCAATCCTCTCACCTCAGCCTCCCAAAGTGCTAGGATTCCAGGCGTGAGCCACCGAGTCCTGCTTCTCGGGTTTTCAAAATTCAGCAGTACTCGGGCTGTTGTTCCCCAGACAGGGACTCCCCTAGAATGAGACTGTTGTCTGAGACTGGGGCTGTAGCTTGCTCTCTGGAGTGTGGTTTCACTCAGGGCTAGGAGCAGATTCGCTTTGCAGGGCTAGAATCCCCGTCTGACACCAATAATAATCTCTGTGAGGGGAAGCACCTCATTTGGGGCTGTGTGCTCAGCTGACACCTAGGAACTTGAGTCCCTAACTAGGAATAGAGAGTATGTCTAGCCTGGGTCCCTCAAGTAGAAATAGGGGTATCTCTGGGTTGGATACCCATCTCTGGGATAAAGTTTACATTTAATGAGGACACAGCTTGCTCCGTGGAGCTGAGGTCCCTGTCTGAGAATCAGCTTTTTTTTTTTTTTAAACGGAATCTCACTCTTTCGCCCAGGCTGGAGTGCCGTGGTGCGATCTCGGCTCATAGAAACCTTGGCCCCCACCGGGTTCAAGCGATTCTCCTGCCTAAGCCAACGGAGTAGCTGGGCTTACAGACTCGCGCCACCAGGCCGGGCCAATTTATTTTTAGTACAGACGGTATTTCACCATGTTGGACAGGCTGGTCCGGAACTCTTGACGGCAGGTGATCCACCGCCTCAGCCTCCCAAAGTGCTGGGATTACAGGCATGAGCCCCCGCGCCCGGCAGGATTCTACATACATGTTAACCCGCTTATTTTATGACCTGTAGTATTCAGATGAAGTCGGCGTTATTTCTAGGCCCTAGTCTCCGTCTAAAGTTAAGAGTATTGGCCGGGCGCGGTGGCTCACGCCTGTGTACCCAGCACTTTCGGAGGCCGAGGTGGGCGGATCACGAGGTGAGGAGAACCATCCTGGCCATGGTGAAACCCCGTCTCTACTAAAATACTAAAAATTAGCCTGGTGTGGTGGCGCGCGCCCGTAGTCCCAGCTACTCAGGAGGCTGAGGCAGGGGGATCGCTTGAACCCGGGAGACGGAGGTTGCAGTGAGCCGACATCGCGCCACTGCACTCCAGTCTGGCGACAGAGCAAGACTCGGTCTCAAAAAAAAAAAAAAAAAAAAAAAAAACTTTAGAGATGCTTCTGTATTCACCCCTTATTTACCCCTATTTGATAGATGAAGAACTTGAAGTGCAGAAAGGCTAAGTGACTTACCCAAGATCACACAGCAAAAAAACAAAAAACAAAAAAAAACCGTATTATGGGGGTGAGGTCTGGCCTGGAACCCAGCTTGTGTTTCTGCTCCAGGACAGAGGTTCAAACATGAAATATGGTATACTGAAGTCTTCTCTTGAACAGGAGAAATGCAAGGAGGCTTTTGGGAATTAGGGTCCCTTCTACGAAACGGAGCGCCATTGCAGGCAGCATGGGAGATCATGGAGTAATGGTTAAGAATGCGGACCAGCACACTCTAAGCCGCTATCAGCCCCAGGGACCAATCTCCAGCCAACTGAGTCAACTCTTCTATGATTGGATTGCGGCAGGAACCAAGTGGCTAACAACCAATTGAATAACAGAAGGGGCGGACCTAAGGCGAGGTTGGGATTCAACGTGAAGAATAGAGGGAAAATGATGGACATAAAATTGAGCCTATGGAGTCAGGCCAAGGCGGACCTGGACTCTAACTTCACCGAAAGGGCACGGACTGGGTGTTTGGCTGGTTGCTAAGGCGAGGTTGGCGCTACCGGAGCGTGAGAGTGATTGGTGGAAGTAAGAAAAGATATAGCCAATGAAAGGAGAGCTGCAAGATTTAGGGCCCAATGAGTGAAGAGGAGTACCCTGGACCGTACTGATGTGCTCATTTGGTAGGGGGAGTCCTTGGAGATATATAGACCAGAGGTTGACAAAGTGAACCCTGGAAGCAAAGAATAGTGAAAACGTAATTTATATTTCTCCTGAAAGGCAAGTCATGGGGAAATTAATTCATGCTTCTAGCCTCGATGGGAATGTGATAGAGGATTTCCCCTGTAGGTGCTTCGCATGGTGCGCTCCGCTTGATCACGTGAGCCAGTTCCAAAATGGCGGCAGGGGTGGCCGGGTGGGGGGTTGAGGCAGAGGAGTTCGAAGACGCGCCTGATGTGGAGCCGCTGGAGCCTACGCTTAGCAACATCATCGAGCAGCGCAGCCTAAAGTGGATCTTCGTTGGGGGCAAGGGTGGAGTGGGCAAGACCACCTGCAGGTACGGAGCCTGCTGCGGGAGCCAGGAGCCGGGTAGGGTATGCTACTGGGCGTAGGGGAGGCCAAGTACCGGCTTTTCCACCATGAGCGGGGCAAGGGGGTTGGCGGGGGTCTTTGGGTTTCACACTCTGGAAGTTACCTGGAACAAATGCAGGCCTAGCACCCTCTGAGTTGGACCATCACTGTTGGGGCTCAAGTGCCGGACCACAGTGAACTCAGCGCCTGAGGGACGGGGGAGCACTTAGATATCTCCATCATCTGGACCGTACCCAAGTGAATCCAAAGTTGTGGGTAGGGATTGTACCGAACAATCAATCCTAGTTCGGTGAACATTGCTGTTTTACGCCCAAGGCGAGAGAGAGGGTGGAAAGCGAGGGAGAGGGCACATGATCAGACTGTCCCAGGCAGCTGCAGGCAGGAGGTGTCTGTGGGGCAGATCCTGGACAAGTGGACTGAACCATCCTGTGCTTAGCAAGGAATGCAAGGGACCCCCCCCCAGCTTATTAAGGAAGGTGGCACGGAGTCACGCTACACTGGCTGGACAGCTGGGCTATGCTACTGTGTGCCCAGCAAAGAAGAAGCGGGCACCAGCCAGATGGACTCAGTCAGCTGAACCTTAACTCTCTAGTTCAGATGGAGGGTTCAGTAGATAAATCAGAGAGGAGTCCTTTTTAGGGATTGAGGATTTCAATCCCACAGTAACCCATACTCTCCTCTCAAGGCCCCTGCTGATCCGGGTCAACTGCTTTAAGGAACCTATCACTCCCCTTGCAGACCCAGGGAACAGAGCTCAACCCCTCATCCCCCATCTTTTGACTTTTCCGTTACCCAGCTGCAGCCTGGCAGTCCAGCTGTCCAAGGGACGTGAGAGTGTTCTGATCATCTCCACAGACCCAGCTCATAACATCTCAGATGCTTTTGACCAGAAGTTCTCAAAGGTGCCTACCAAGGTCAAAGGCTATGACAACCTCTTTGCTATGGTGAGTGGAGCAGGGCTTAGCTCCCACTTCTGGGAAAGACCCTTCCAGCCTTTCTTGTGCACACACACCAGCAGCCACCATGTCCTATCCATTCTGTATCCTGTGTCTCTCCTGTTTCACCCCTTCCTCAACATACTCACAAGGGAATGAATGAGGACTTGCGGAGCAGGAAGGACACCAGAGTGCCTGAAGCTTAGTGAGCCAGGGTAGGGGAAGGAGAAGTTGGAAAGACCAATCAAAGCCACGTGGTGTGGGACCTTACAGTGCACGGTAAGCAGTTGGGCATTGACTCCAGGTTTATTGGGAAGTTGTTTGTTTTAAGCAGGGCAATGTTATGGCCAAATTCATGTTTAAAAAGTACCCTCTGGCCGGGCGCGGTGGCTCAAGCCTGTAATCGCAGCACTTTGGGAGGCCGAGGCGGGTGGATCACGAGGTCAAGAGATCGAGACCATCCTGGTCAACATGGTGAAACCCCATCTCTACTAAAAATACAAGAACATTAGCTGGGCATGGTGGTGCGTGCCTGTAATCCCAGCTACTCAGGAGGCTGAGGCAGGAGAATTGCCTGAACCCAGGAGGCAGAGGTTGCGATGAGCCCAGGTCGCGCCATTGCACTCCAGTCTGGGTAACAAGAGCGAAACTCCGTCTCAAAAAAAAAAAAAAAAAAAAAAAAAAAGTACCCTCTGACAGCTAAGTGGAGATTCAATTGTCAGTCAAGGAAAGTAAAAAGGAAGTTGGGGCTGTAACCAGTTGAGAGATGACAGCATCCTGGACTGTGGTGGGGCAGAATGTTGGGGGAGAAGTAGTCAGATTTGGGAATTTATTTACTTATTTTTTTTAGATAGTCAAGACTCCTCTGTTGCCCAAGCTGGAGTGCAGTGGTGCAACCTCAGCCCATTGCAATCCCTGCCTCCCAGGTTCAAGCAATTCTTCTGCCTCAGCCTCCCCAGTAGCTGCCGTTACAGGCATGTACCACCATGCCCTGTTAATTTTGTGTTTTTAGTAGAGACAGGGTTTCACCATGTTGGCCAGGCTGGTCTCCAGCTCCTGACCTCAAGTGATCTGACTACCTTGGCTTCCCACAATGCTGGGGTTGCAGGCATGAGCCACCGCTTCCCACCAGGGATTTATTTTAGAAGTAAATTAGTGAGATTACTTGGTTGTAATGGGTGAGAGAAATAAATGAATTAGTTACATGTTTTGTCTTTTTTTAAGACGGGGTTTCACCACGTTGGTCAGGCTGGTCTTGAACTCCTGACCTCAGGTGATCTGCCTGCCTTGGCCTCCAAAGTGCTTGGATTACAGGCATGAGCCACCACGCCCGGCCAGTTACATGTTTTTATTTTCTCTCTGAGCAGCTAGGATATGGAAAACTAGTAAAGGAGTAGGTTTAGAAGGGACAAGTCAAGAATTTCATTTAGTCCACAGTGAATCTGGGGTGCCCACTGGAAATCCAAGTGGAAACATCATGATAGTAGTTTGCTTATGTGAGTCTGGAACTCAGAGGAGATTGTCATTGATTTGGAATTCACTGACCCAAGGGTAGCATTTAAAGCTGTGTGAAGGCTGGACTTGGTGGCTCACACCTATAATCCCAGCACTTTGAGAGGCCACGGCAGGTGGATCACTTGAGGTCAGGAGTTCAAGACCAGCCTGGCCAACATGGTGAAACCCCGTCCCTACTAAAAATACAAAAAAATTAGGGAGGCGTGGTGATGTATGCCTGTAATCCCGGCTACTCGAAAGGCTGAGGCAGGAAAATCACTTGAACCCAGGAGGCAGAGGTTGCAGTGAGCCGAGATCGTGCTACTGCACTCCAGCCTGGGAAACAGAAGGAGACTGTGTCTCAAAAATTAAAAAAAGACACAGGGTCTTTTGACATTAAAAAAAAAAAGACACAGCCATGTTGCCCAGGCTGGTCTCGAATTCTGGGCTGGAGAAATAATCCTCCTGCCTCAACCTCCCAAAGCACTGGGATTACAAGTGTAAGCCACTGCATCCAGCCTCAGACAGGTTTTCTTTTCTTTTTTTTTTGTTTTTTTTTTTTTGAGAATCGGGTCATGGACTCTTAAAGGCCTGGGGCTTTGCCTTTAGTTTTAATGGGAAGTTGTTCCCTTTTTTTTTTTTTTTTTTTTGAGACGGAGTTTCGCTCTTGTTACCCAGACTGGAGTGCAATGGCGCGATCTCGGCTCACCGCAACCTCCGCCTCCTGGGTTCAGGCAATTCTCCTGCCTCAGCCTCCTGAGTAGCTGGGATTACAGGCACGCGCCACCATGCCCAGCTAATGTTTTCTATTTTTAGTAGAGACGGGGTTTCACCATGTTGACCAGGATGGTCTCGATCTCTTGACCTCGTGATCCACCCGCCTCGGCCTCCCAAAGTGCTGGGATTACAGGCGTGAGCCACCGCGCCCGGCTTATTTATTTATTTTTTGAGACGGACTCTTGCTTTGTCGCCCAGGCTGGAGTACAGTGGCTCAATCTCCATTCATTACATCCTCCACTTCCCGAGTTCAAGCAATTCTCCTGCTTCAGCCTCTCGAGTAGCTGGGATTACATGTGCCCACTACCATGCCCAACTAATTTTTGTATTTTTAGTAGAGATGGGGTTTTGCCACCTTGGTCAGACTGGTCTCAAACTCCTGACCTCAAGCGATCCACCCGCCTTGGCCTCCCAAAGTGCTGGGATTACAGACATAAGCCACCGTGCCCAGCCTGCAAAACCCTGTCACTACAAAACAATTTCAAAAAGTCAGGTGAGTATGGCCGGGTTTAGTGGCTCACATCTGTAATCCCAGGCCACTGTGCCTGGCCATAAACACTTCTTAAGGTAGCAGGGGGAACTAGAATTATCCGGTTCATCAAGTGCCCATTGGAAATTTCTGTTCAGAAAAGGGGAGCAAGGGCCAGGCACGGTGGCTCACGCCTATAATCCCTTTGGGAGGCCAAGGCAGGTGGATCACAAGGTCAGGAGATCAAGATCAGCCTGGCCAAGAGGGTAAAACCCTGTCTCTACTAGAAATACAAAAATTAGGCTGAGTGTGGTGGATCACAAAGTCAGGAGTTTGAGACCAGCCCAGCCTGGCCAACATAGTGAAACCCTGTCTCTACTAAAATCACAAAAAATTAGCCAGGCATGTTGGTGGGCACCTGTAATCCCAACCACTCAGGAGGCTGAGGCAGAAGAATCACTTGAACCTGGGAGGTGGAGGTTAAGTCAAGATCGTGCCACTGCACTCCAGCCAGGGCAACAATGTCAGACTCCGTCTCACAAAAAAAAAAAAAAAAAAAAAAAGAGTTGGGTGCGGTGGCGTGTGCCTCTAGTCCCAGCTACTTGGGAGGCTGAGGCTGGAGGATCTCTTGAGCCCAGGAGTTCTGGGCTGTAGTGCACTGTGCCAATCGGGTGTCCGCACTAAGTTTGGCATCAATATGGTGACCTCCCTGGAGTGGGGGACCACCAGGTTGCCTAAGGAGGGGTGAACCAGCCCAGGTCGGAAATGGAGCAGGTCAAAATTCCCGTGCTGATCAGTAGTGGGATCGCGCCTATGAATAGCCACTGCGCTCCAGCCTGGGCAACATAGCAAGTCCCCATCTCTAAAAAAAAAAAAAAGAAAAAAGAAATACAAAAATTAGCCAGGCGTGGTGGGCACTTGTAATCCCAGTTACTCGGGAGGCTGAGGCAGAGAATTGCTTGAACCCGGGAGGTAGAGGTTGCAGTGAGTCTACATTGTGCCACTGCACCCCAGGCTGTGCAACTGAGTTAGACTCCATCTCAAGAAAAAAAAAAAAAAGCCGGGCGCGGTGGCTCAAGCCTGTAATCCCAGCACTTTGGGAGGCCGAGGCGGGTGGATCACGAGGTCAAGAGATCGAGACCATCCTGGTCAACACGGTGAAACCCCGTCTCTACTAAAAATACAAAAAATTAGCTGGGCATGGTGGTGCGTGCCTGTAATCCCAGCTACTCAGGAGGTTGAGGCAGGAGAATGGCCTGAACCCGGGAGGCGGAGGTTGCGGTGAGCCGAGATTGCGCCATTGCACTCCAGCCTGGGTAACAAGAGTGAAACTCCGTCTCAAAAAAAAAAAAAAGAAAAAAGAAAACAAGGAGGGAGAGTAAGATGGGAATAGTCTTTAAGGGTGTTCAGGCCCTCAAGTGCAGTGATGAAAAAGCTGGAAAGCCATACCTGTAATTTAGTGCTTGGGGAGACTGAGACAGGAGGATCACTTGAGGCCAGGAGTTCAAGGCCAGCCTGGGCAACAAAGAGAGACCCTTTATCTACAAAAAACAAACAAACAAAATTAGCTGGACATGGTAGTATATGCCTGTAGTCCCAATTAGTCGGGAAGTTGAGGCAGGAGGATCAGTTGAGCCTAGGAGTTTGAGGCTGCAATGAGCTATGAATGAGACACTATCTCTTTTTTTTTGAGACAGAGTCTCACTCTGTCTCCCAGGCTGGAGTGCAGTAGTATGATCTTGGCTCACTGCAACCTCCACCTCTCGGGTTTAAGTGACTCTCCTGACTCAGCCTCCCAAGTACCTGGGACTACAGGCTGGTGCCACCACATTCGGCTAATTTTTTTGTATTTTTAGTAAATACAGGGTTTCACTTGTTAGCCAGGATGGTCTCGATCTCCTGACCTTGTGATCCACCCACCTTGGCCTCCCAAAGCGCTGGGATTACAGGTGTGAGCCACGATGCTAGGCCTGATTTTTTTTTTTTTTTGTAAAGATGGGGTTTTACCATGGTGGCCAGGCTGGTCTTGAACTCCTGACCTTAGTGATCTGCCCGCCTTGGCCTCCTAATGTGCTGGGATTACCAGTGTGAGCTGCCTCGCCCTGCCAAGATGTTATCTCTTAAAAGAAAAGCAAAACAAAACTGGAAGCAACCAGGGTGGGGAATTTTGCCAATAGCAGGGGGAAAGGGAATGTTTGCAGAGGTAACCTGTGGAGGCTGGGCTGGATACGGGTGCCAGCTAAGAGGGGCACTGACAGTTTACAAGGGGCCAGGTGAGGGGATAAAGTGGCCCAAAGAGGCTTAGAATAACTGAGGCATGAGAGGAGGTTAAGGGCAGAGAGTGGGTACTAGGACGTGGTGATGAGTGGACAAGCTCCCCAACAGGAAATGACCCCTGAGGCCAGCGAGTTGGGTGCTTCCCCATGGGAAATCACCAAGAAGTGGTGACACAAGGAGGATAAAGAGGGAGGCCTTGAGTCTGAGACTGGTCAGGGACCCCAGGCATGGCCATCCCTTCATGGATTCGACATACATGTTTGGTTTTTGTGTGATTTTCCTTGTGGTTTTTTGAGACAGAGTCTCGCTTTGTCACCCAGGTTGGAGTGCAGTGGTGCAATCTTGGCTCACTGCAACCTCCGTCCCCACAGGTTCAAGTGATTCTCCTGCCTTAGCCTCTCAAGTAGTTGGGATTACAGGTGCCTGCCACTATGCCCAACTAATTTTTTGTATTTTTAGTAGAGACTGCGTTTCACTATGTTGGCCAGGCTGGTCTCACACTCCCGACATCAGGTGATCTGCCCTCTTCGGCCTCCCAAGGCACTGTATTCACACTGGGAATACAGGTGTGACCCACCCTGCCTGGCCACATGTTTCTTTTGTTTTGTTTTTGAGACAGTCTCACTCCTATCTCCCAGGCTAGAGTGCAGTGTCGTGATCTTGGCTCACTGCAACCTCTGCCTCCCAGGTTCAAGTGATTCTTCTGCCTCAACCTCTGGAGCAGCTGGGATTATAGATGCCCACCACTATGCTTGGCTAATTTTAAAATTTTTAGTAGAGACAGGGTTTCACCATGTTGGCTAGGCTGGTCTAGAACTCCCAGCCTCAGGTGGTCTGCCGTCCTCGGCCTACCAAAGTGCTGAGATTACAGGTGTGAGCCACTGCGACCAGCTGGATTCTACATACCTGTTGATGACCTATGTGCCAGATACTGTTCATGCTAAGTGCTAGGGACACAGCTAGCTGGTAAAACATCTGCCCTCGAGGGGCAGACATTTCTGTTGTAGAGAAATACAATAAACATAAGGGAACCATGTGAGATGTGAGGAAGGGCTAATATTTTTTTTTTTTTTTTGAGATGGGTCTTACTATATTTCCCAGGCTGGTGTCCAACTCCTGGGCTCAAGTAATCCTCCCATCCCAGTCTCCTGAGTAGTTGGAACTACAGGCGTGAGCCATCCTGCCCAGCTCCTAGGGGCTAAACCTAAGGAGAAAGGAAGACAGGGCAGGGGGTGTCAGAGAAGCTGTGCTTTTATTCAGGGTGGTCAGGGAATCTCTGAGTGGAGGAAAGAGTGATCTGGAAGAGGTCATGGCCCAGTCATGGGAGTCTCTGGGGTTGCAAGTGGGGAGTAGCAGTGTAAATGGCCCAAACTGGGTTTCGGCTTCCCTTTGAGGGCCCTGGGCACAGCTTGCAATTTTCCCCTTGTTTTTGACCCTTTGTGCAACTGTACAAAACCCTAAGTGCTACCTCAGGGTCCCCCAGCTGTAACCTAAAGAAGCGTCTATGGTCAGAGTTAGCCACAGGCTCCCTCTGGCCCTATGCCTGGCTAGGAAGCGCCCCCACCTCCCCACCCCGCCACAAAGCAGTAGCAGCGACCTGAGTCTCATCTTGGCCCCCAGGAGATTGACCCCAGCCTGGGCGTGGCAGAGCTGCCTGACGAGTTCTTCGAGGAAGACAACATGCTGAGCATGGGCAAGAAGATGATGCAGGAGGCCATGAGTGCATTTCCCGGCATCGATGAGGCCATGAGCTATGCCGAGGTCATGAGGTCAGGCCCAGCCAGCGGGGGTGGGGGCTGCCTGGGGAAGGGAAAGAGCGGACAGAGAGGGCCTGACCCTTGTCTCCCCTCAGGCTGGTGAAGGGCATGAACTTCTCCGTGGTGGTGTTTGACACGGCACCCACGGGCCACACACTGAGGCTGCTCAACTTCCCCACCATCGTGGAGCGGGGCCTGGGCCGGCTTATGCAGATCAAGAACCAGATCAGCCCGTTCATCTCACAGGCAGGCTTCGGGGGGCCCCCACCTGCACCATGCAGGCAGCCGGGAGTGGGAGTGGGTCTGCTCCCTCAGACCCTCAGATGCGTGCTAATAAATCCCTTTCCTTCCCACCCCATCTCTGCAGTTTTCCCTGGAGGGGATGGGAGGGAGGGAGGGAGCTGTCTTTCTTCCCCCACAGGCAGGACTCTTTCCCTGCCCCTGCCCACTAAATGCCCTAGACAGAGCCGGAAAGCACATTCCAGAACCAGGTGACCTGCCTTTAAACCCGCTGCACTCACTGTATGACCCAACTGCTGTGTGACCTCAGGCAAATCACTTCACCTCTCTGGGCCTCACCTTCCTTGTCTTGCAAATGGAGATCATGAGAGTGCCCCATGGCTTATTATTTTTTGAGACAGAGTCTTGCTCTGTCACCCAGGCTGGAGTGCAGTGGTGTGATCTCGGTTCACTGCAACCTTCACCTCCTGGGTTCAAGCGATTCTCGTGCCTCAGGCTACCAAGTAGCTGGAACTACAGATGTGTACCACCATGTCCAGCTAATTTATTTTTTGTAGAGACAGGTATTTGCCATGTTGCCCAGGCTGGTCACAAACTCCTAGCCTCAAGCATACACCCACTTTGACCTCACAAAGTGCTGGGATTACAGGTGTGGGGCACTGCGCCCAGCCCCCATGGGTTATTATGATGACAACCCAAAGCCCCACTGTTCTGTGCTCCACCAGCACTACACCCTGTGGTGTATGTGCATGTGTGGGTATGTGCCTGTCCCCTGTGGGGACCTGTGCCTCAGGTGGTAACACTGAGCACTTACTGTGTGCCAGCCACTATTCTGAGCATATTATATGCATCAGCTCATCTGGCACAACAGGTCTTGGAGGGAAAGTTTAGAGATCGGGAAACTGAGGCTCCCCGAGGTCAAGCCCCTTAGCCATGGTTCCCCAGAAATAGCAAAGCTGAGGCCAGGCGAGGTTGCTCATTCCTGTAATCCCAACACTTTGGGAGGCTGAGGCAGGTGGATCACCTGAGGTCAGGAGTTCGAGACCAGCCTGGCCAAAATGGTGAAACCCTGTCTACTAAAAGTACAAAAATTAGCTGGGTGTGGTGGTGTACCCCCAGGTGTTTAGCAAACCACAACCCAGGGGATTGAATGAGCCCCAGGTAAGCTCTGAGCCCTTCCACATCCTCCCTGCAGATGTGCAACATGCTGGGCCTGGGGGACATGAACGCAGACCAGCTGGCCTCCAAGCTGGAGGAGACGCTGCCTGTCATCCGCTCCGTCAGCGAACAGTTCAAGGACCCTGTGAGTTGTGGTCTGGCAGGTGGTGAGAGGCCCAGGGGGCTGAGGACAGCCCCAGAACCCGCCCTTTACTGTCCTCTCTTGTGCCCTGCAGGAGCAGACAACTTTCATCTGTGTATGCATTGCTGAGTTCCTGTCCCTATATGAGACAGAGAGGCTGATCCAGGAGCTGGCCAAGTGCAAGATCGACACACACAACATCATTGTCAACCAGCTCGTCTTCCCCGACCCTGAGAAGCCCTGCAAGATGTGTGAGGCCCGCCACAAGATCCAAGCCAAGTATCTGGACCAGGTGTGCCCACCCACCCAGCACTGGCTCTGCAGAGGCACCTCTGCCCCTTTATTCTCTGACCTTTTGCTCTACCTTTTAGCCCTCTGCCCTAGCCTCCTGCCCTTCGCCCCCACATTTCAGATCCTTCACCATTATTCCAGCCATAGTGAACTGTGGCTGGCCTGGCCTAGGTCCTGTGACTCTGGAGAACAGGGGGTCTAGCCCAGTGATCTCTGACCATACTGACCCAACTCCCACTTATGACACCTTAAGCTCTTGCCCTGTATTCTCTCCCTGACCCTGGAAGCCTCCTAGCTCAACCCCTTCTATTGATCCACACTCCGTCTCTGCCTTCCTGCCTGCTGACCACTGCCTTCTACCCTCTGCCCTGGCTGCAGATGGAGGACCTGTATGAAGACTTCCATATCGTGAAGCTGCCGCTGTTACCCCATGAGGTGCGGGGGGCAGACAAGGTCAACACCTTCTCAGCCCTCCTCCTGGAGCCCTACAAGCCCCCCAGTGCCCAGTAGCACTGCTGCCAGCCCCAACCGCTGCCATTTCACACTCACCCTCCACCCTCCCCACCCCCTCGGGGCAGAGTTTGCACAAAGTCCCCCCCTTAGTACAGGGGGAGCCACTTGGGCAGGAGGCAGGGAGGGGTCCATTCCCCCTGGTGGGGCTGGTGGGGGATTGTAGTTGCCCCTTACCTCTCCCACCTCTTGCTCTTCAATAAAATGATCTTAAACTGCTGTATTTGTTGACATTGGGAGGTGAGGGTAAGCACCTTCATGTACAGTTACACAGGTTGTGCACATCTAGAGGGGCCCATTCACAACAGAAACCTAATGGAGATGCATGTTTATTGTGGCAACTTGGGACGGAGGGCGTCTTGGGTCAGGGATATCTTTGTCTCCTTCTCTGTGGGTTAAGGTATCCCTAGGTGTCCCTGCTGGGGCTGTGAACCCTGGAATGGAAGACAGAGGCATCTGCCCACTTCCTTGGAAGCTCAGAGCGTGGGAACTGGGAGGCCCCTTGGCCAGCCCCAGGCTGGCGGGGAGCTGATTAGGCCGGCAGTGGGCCCGCCGCTGCCTGCTGTTTGGTTTGGGAATTAGTGGGCGCCCTGGGCAGAGGCTGGGCCTGCCAGACTGGGGATTAACAGTCTCCACCCCCCAATTCCTGCCCCCATGGGATGACATTAGCCCCTCCCAACAAGGCTGCAGCAAGGGGGCTGGTTAGTGGGCAGGGTGACAGTGGGCTCTGGCTGGAGGGGCTCCTGAAGTCCCATCCTGACTCCAGAGCGGTCTCACAGGCTGTGAGCACACAGGCCTGGAAGGCACCTAATGGGCCCCCTTATTCCCTGCCTGTCGCTCCTCCCTCTGCCACTGCATCGGCTGCTATTGTCCCCACTTGGAGACTCAGGATGGGGCATGACCTTGAGAGTTTACAAGTTCCAAGCCAGAGCTGGCTAGGGGGATGGAAAGGGGGTCCTGAGGACACGCAAATCAGAAAGTGGTGTTCAGACCGGGCGCGGTGGCTCACACCTATAATTCCAGCACTTTGGGAGGCCAAGGCTGGTGGATCACTTGAGGCCAGGAGTTTGAGACCAGCCTGGCCAACATGGTGAAACCTCATCTCTACTTAAAATACAAAAATTAGCCGGCATGGCGGCGGGGCTTGGGAGGCTGAGGCAGGAGAATTGCTTGAACCGCGTTGGCAAAGGTTGCAGTGAGCCAAGAAAGAGTAAGACCCTGTCTCAAAAAAAAAAAAAAAAAAAAATGTGTTCAGACTGTGCATATCCAGAGTCTGCGTGTGCCAGGGTGTGTGTAAGGGGAACCCCACCAGCGGCCTAGACTTGTCCCCCCAGCTCCCTAGGGTGTGCACAAGCAGGTGTGGGCCTGTTGGGGTGGCATGTGTAAAACAAACACAATGGTACAGCCAGCTCGTGCCAAACTGCCAGGATCCAAATCCCAGCTGTGCTACGAACAAGATGAGATGTGACATCGGAGCCTCAGTTTCCCTACTTGGATAGTAACTGACTGACTTAGTATGCCTGTAAAGATTCCATGAGATGAAACACACAAGGCATTTTTACCAGCACCAGGCAGGAAACCCCAAGAAAATGTTTGTTATTTTTCCTTGGCACAATTAGTAAGCCTGTCAACTAGCTCAGGAAACCTGCCCCCAGCCCCTGCGGGAGTTCAGCTGTCGGAAGTGTGTGGGGCTGCTGGTCAGCTGCGGGAGGGAGGATGAAAAGGAGGAGCCGGCTTTAGTGAATGCAAGACACTTCCTAGGGAGTGGGGGCTGCCGATCTGGAACTGAGCTCCTCAGCACCCAGCCTGCCACCTCCTCGTCTGCAGCTGACGGCACCGCCCCAGCTTCCCCCTCGCCCCATTTATGGGCTGTCCGGCAGCTGGACAGCGAAGGCGCAGGTCGGAGGGTGGCCAGCCCAGGCTGGTTCCTAATTACCCTGGGCAGGGCGAACATCTGCCAGTCTGGGAACACAGTGTCCCATCCTGGCCTGCCAGGCTTGGGACCTCGGGTGGGGCCGTGCAGAATGCACAAGGGGCTCCTGAGCACTCTAGGATGCCCGTCCCAGGGTTTTACCCCTGAGCCTCTGTCCCTCTCACACCAATCTGTGTGAATGTCCTCCAAGCTGGGCTATGGAGGGGAAGTGGGTATCATTTGTACCAGGCTGGGAGTGCCCCCTTTACAGGTGTGTTTGTGAAGAACGAACATCTGTCCTGAATCCATGCCAAATTCAGGACAAGGTTTTGTGTCCCCAAGCTTGTGTGTCTGTGGCAACGCTGAGAGTGTCTGGGACCTGTGTGTATGGGTCTGGGCATGCCGCTGGGAGGGAACATGGAAAGGGGGTTGCCTTCACACATTGATGTGCAAATGCTGGTGAACTTCACTAGCAGTGACAGCTAGGGGTCCCTTGAGAGAATGGTAGCTGTTGTGTGTGTCTTTGCTAGATTAGGGGACGTCAGGGACCACCAGAGCCCACTCTGATCCTGGGATTGTGTGTCGCTGTGCTGAGGAGGGGGCTTTTGCATTTGGGGTGTGATCATGGGTGCATCTTTACACAGGGGAACTCGGGAACAAAACCGCGTTGCAATGGTGTAAGACTGTGTGTGAAGGCATTCTGTGGTCTGGGAGGGGTCTGCACTTGGCTGGTTGTGTGGGTGTCTTTGTTACGTGGTGTGATCATGAGGGAATTGGACTTTTGGGAGCACTGCATGTGAGAGCAGAGGGTGGTATGTCAGAGTCCACCTGCCTTATATATGCGTGATGGGGAGGTCAAGGTAGGTAGTCTTGTGTGACCCCAGAAGCCTCTGTGACAGTGTGTACTGCCCCTCTGGGTCACCATAATTATGTGAGGCTTTTTGGTTTTTCAAGAGAGATGGGGACTCTCACTATGTTGCCCAGGCTGGTCTTGAACTCCTGACTCTGGTGATCCTCCCACCTACACCTACCAAAGTGCTAAGATTACAAGTGTGAGCCATGTTGCCTGGCTGAGGCTGTATTCAAAGCAGCTGGGTTTGTGTCTGGGACTATGATATGTGTTTCTGCATGCATCTCTGTGACACTGTGGGATTACAGGTGACTGTGGAGTGACCCAGCCTCACTGAGCAGTGTGTGTGTGTGTGTGTGTGTGTGTGTGTGTGTGTGTGTGTGTCTGGGACTGGGAAAAAGACCATCCCTGCCTCCTCCCCCAACCTCTGGGTTCCAGATCCCTAGGACCTGCCAGTGAGTGACTAGGAGGGGAACAGGGAGGGGCAAGGGAGGACGAAGCGGATATCTTCCCCAGTGCCAGGTAACAAACTTGTGGAACTTCAAACAAAAGTTCTGAAGCTGCAACCCAGCCGAGGGAGGAGGACCAGGAAGGGGTGGCACGCCCACTCCCCAGCCCCACCCAACACCGAAGCCACCCGCCCATTCCATCGCTGTCCCCGTGTGTCGCTGTACTGGCCACCTTCAACACAGGTGAGATGAGCCCAGGCTTGGGGCAATAGGGGGCCCTGAGGGAATAGGGAACCTGCGGGCAGAAATGCATCCGGAGTCCTCTGGGGCCCAGGAGTAGAGGGCTTGGAAGGCTGGAGAGAGGAAAGGTCAAGGTGGATCTGGGAGGAAAAGGGAGTCGGGGCAGCCAGGGGCATGGAAGGTGGACAAGCTGAGGCAGTGGGGTAGGGGACCCGGAGGCTTAGGGACTGGGCTTCAGAGGGAGTGCAGGGAGTGGAATGGGTCAAGACTGGGAGCTGGAGAAGCAGAGAAAGGGGAACCAGAAATAGGGGCTGAGGGAGAGAATTTGGGGGAGGTAGAGCCTTGAGAACCTAGAAACTCAGGCACTGGGGACTCTCGGACTGGGGGATGCTATAGGTGGCCTCTAGGTGAAGGGGATTGGTCAGGGGGTGACTCGGAAGCTGACTGCAGGGACTCAAGGGTCTTGGTGGTGGGGGATGGCAGGTACAGAGCCTGGCACCAGGAGTCCAAGGAAGGGGACAGCCTGAGACTCGGGTCAGGGAGGGGCACGGGGGCTGGGCTGGGACTGGGTACAGCTGGGAGAAGGCAACTCAGGCAAGGGTCAGGACTGAGGGGACGGCCGGCCGGAACATGGGTGGGGTCACTGTGCTCAGTTATGCCCGCACCTCTCCACCCCGACCCGCAGCCACCACCCGGGCCACCCACTCTCCCTTGGCCGCACCTGCCAGGTGCCACGATGACCGTCACCTACACAGCCCGAGTGGCGAATGCCCGCTTCGGGGGCTTCTCCCAGCTGCTGCTGCTGTGGCGTGGGAGCATCTATAAACTCCTATGGCGAGAGCTGCTCTGCTTCCTTGGGTTCTACATGGCACTGAGTGCCGCCTACCGGTGAGGCTGCCCCGGGGTGCTCGTGTTCGAGGGGAGGGGGGCAGCTATTATATATCTAATACATAATATATATATATAATATATATTTTTTGTTCTTTTAGCCTTCTCTGCACTATATATATAATATATAATAAAAATATATAATATAATATGTATATATTTTTTTGAGATGGAGTCTCGCACTGCCACCTGGGCTGGAGTGCCATGGCAGGATCTCGGCTCACTGCAACCTCCACCTCCTGGGTTCAAGTGATTCTCCTGCCTCAGCCTCCAAAGTAGCTGAGATTACAGGCTGCCTGCAACCACACCCAGCTAATTTTTTGTATTTTTAGTGGAGACAGGGTTTCACCATGTTGGTCAGGCTGGTCTCTAACTCCTGACCTCGTGATTCTTGCTCCTCAGCCTCCTAAAGTGCTGAGATTACAGGCCTGAGCCACTGTACCCAGTATATATATATATATATATATATATATTTTTTTTTTTTTTTTTTTTTTTTTTT